>NW_022147065.1:0-40440 GCF_002938485.1 Sitophilus oryzae | reverse complement strand
ATTTGGGAAGGGAAATTGTCAAGAAAAAAGTACCTCAGGCGGTTACGTTCTTTGACGGATTGCTTGGCGAAAGTTGGTTGCAAAGTGTTACAGTAGCTCGAAATGCAGGGGTAAGGAAATATTTTTAGTACTGTTCATATTTGCGTTTCAGGTTTATAGTAATTTTACTTGTTAAAACAACCTTTTTTGTTTTCTTTTAATTACTGGGGTTCAATCGACTGACATATTAATGAGACAATCGAAGTTATTTAACCTACAAAACATATAATTAGGTAGTCTAAGGTCTTTTTGTCAGCCTCTCCAATATTGTCCAACCTTCCACGATTGTACGTGTCTTCCAGTCACAGATAACAGCCCTTATTATTTTCTTATTTCTTCTTCCTTTTAACGCAATTTGCAGTTCTTTAAACAGTTTACCGGGTGCGCCTCAAAAGTGGCTCACCCCTATAACTTTTTTATTTTTTCAGATAATAAAACGAGATTTGGTATGTTAGTATATGATATAAATTAGGATTGATTTACGTATTCAGTTGTTTTTGGCCACTTTCTGTTTCACCGGAAATTACTACAACTTTTGAATTTTAAATGACACTCTCGGTATTTATTAGAAATTGTAACATGGGGTTCATAACGATAATTTGAAAAAAATGCTTTTTCCAAATATGCTAATGAGCCACCCTTGTTCCATTTGAAAAAATTGAGATATGATTAAAAATACGATTTAGGCATCTTTTAACCGGTCAAGACAAGACACAAAAAGCATTAGACGATCAAATTTATTTTTCCAAAGCTAATACGATTCTTTTTAAGTAAAAATGTCAAAAGCTGGCATATGATATGTCATTCTATTCAGAGTGTCATTTTCTATCGAATACAGTAAAATATACTGAGGGTGCCATTTAATTTTCCAGACTTTTCCCAGTGAGCAAAGTTTTGTCACATTTAGGGAACATTAGGAAACAGTTACGTATCTGCGTTTTATTGCTTTTTATCAGGCACAACAAGGGCCTGGTAACGTATCAACGACATCACCATTCCACACATTTCCTTTGAAGGAATAAAATGCTCACTGGATTACCCGTCCATATATCCGGAATCTAGTATCGCTTAACTTTGGTGATCGATCGGGAACCGGTGTAGCCGTAGTTCCTCAACTTTCACATTCATTTAATACACTATGTGTTTTTTTGAATTGCTCGTTACAAAAAAAATGTTTGCTGTTATTGACAACTCAACAACTATGTTAACTTGAATATTGTATTATATAGTTATAGATACTTAAAAAATTTCAGGTACATCAACAAGCTTATACCTACGTACTTGATGCTGAAAAATACGCCCCTCCTAAGTTATTCATAGAAAAAGCGAAATTGCATTGGTTAAGAGAAGAGCATGAAGAAGCTTTGATAACATTAAAAAGAGGTTTAAATATGTATATCCCCGATAATACCAGTAGCCAAATCATAGCCAATCTCAGCTTAGATAACAAGTAATATTTTATATTTAACTTAAATTGCATTTCATTGAATTTTAATATTTTAGGAAATTATGCGCAGAAGCTCGCTTACTTATAGCAACATATAATGATGACATTTGTAGCGTTGATGTTGAAGTTAATCTTCAACAATACAAAGACTCCTGTGAGGTTTATAGAGAATGGGAAAAGAGTCTTGTATGTTTATCATCATGTATTTTAACAATTTATCTTATCCTGTATAATTTCAGGTTTGTTTAGCTCAGTATCAAGATCGTATTTTTCAAAACTATTCAGATGAGGACAAAGATAGCAAAAGTGACCTGCAATTGCACATTGTAAATAATTTTGGAAGATCACTATATTACGGGACAAATTATATTTACCAATCAATGCCCAGATTATTGTCTATATGGTTTGATTATGGTACGAAATTGTTTGGTTTAACGAATCGTGACGTCAAAGAAGAAAGACGGAATTACCTAGTAAAGCTGACCAAGCTTATTGATGGATTCCTAACAAGACTGCCATCGTTTGTATTTTTGACATCATTTTCACAAATTATTTCGAGAATATCTCATCCTCAAAAAGAGGTCTATTTGGAGCTAAAAAATATAATTATAAAACTTTTGGAACATTATCCTCAGCAATGTTTATGGATGATTAGCTCAGTAATAAAGGTAATAAATAATAAATTTTAAATATACCTACTCTCCAGCATACAAAATTCCGCCACCCTAAAAGTTTGACTAAGTTTGATGTTTCATGACTTTTTATTTTTTAATCCGATTTTCATGATTATGGTATCGATGTGAAGATGAATTTATTGGCATTATTTTTTATTATTTTAATGGCTTATATTCTTCAGTTAGATGGATTTATACCGAGGTAAATTAAAACGTTGTTTTTGCAATAAATTCAAAACACCCTGTGGAAAAAATGAGAGGGCATTTTGGATAAAAAAAAAAACACTTTCCTGTAATCTTAGATGTATTCCTAACATTTCATTTTTTGAGTTATCCCGTTATCTCTATTCTTTTATGAGCTAAATAAAACACTAAATCACCACAATACATTTGGTATATTGTGGTGATTTAGTGTTTTATTTTGCTGTGTAACACCAAATGTTCCAACCCCCAACTGTAATCTTTTATAAGCTAAACATTTTTAAGTAAAATATTAATTTTAGAGATTCTTTTATTGACAAAAGCAATAATTTTATAATAATTTTAATAGCGTGTATGTCCACCTCGATGCTCTCGTCGTATCGAATGAATAAGGGTAGTTATTCTTTCTGGGTCTATGGCTTGATGAATATCAAGCTATAGATCAAGAGAACCGTTTACAAGAGCTAAGGCTAGCCATAGCTATTGTAAAGCTTGTGGTAGAATAGGACAACGACGAACAGCTCTTTTAAGTTCATCGCACAAATGTTCGATTGGATTGAGGTCGGGACTACAAGGAGGCCATTTCAATCTTCGTAGTCCAACCTCATCCAAGTACTCATTAACTACTCTTATTCCTAACTCGTTACCCCGCCCAACGAGGGACCTGACATTATCATGCATCAGTCAGTGGCGGCTGTGACCCATGTGATTGGGTAGGCGACAAAATTTTAGTTGCGTCTATTTGCGCCCCCCCTAATTACATAATACCCTAACCCAGTTTGTAAATATATGTTATCTCTGGGTTAAAGACATAGCTCAAGAATATTTAGGATAAGAAATAAGCAAAAATAACAGCATTCAACGTAATGACATAACGATTGACATAATGTACAAGTATACCTATGTTTTTTATCTATTACTATGGAGTCACTATGGAGTACATCATAGAATTTTATTTTATTTTTATTTATTTACGCAAACCTTGAAAATTGGTAGTATTGAGAGAAAGAATAATTATATCAGTAAAATCATCAGATTGTTGAAGAGCTGTAAAAAGATCTTTTTAGATTGAAAGTAAGGCAAGTGACGATAAACGTTTATTTTTTATGGAATCTCTACTATATTATTTTTTATGGAATCTCTACTATAAATAAATGCATTTCAAACATGATGTCTCTCAACCCAAGTACTTACTTGTAAATGGTGTAGTAACAAACAAAAGAAACAATTTGAAAGCCTCTGGAAATATATTTCCAAGATTATTCTCCTTAAATTATTTTATATAATCGAAATTATCATATCTATTATTAATACCTGCAATTTATTCATTAATTTACGTTGGTCAATAACATTTTTTGTTTGTTAAATCACTATTAATGCGTTGGAAATGTATCAATATAACAACTTTGTTAAATCAGATGTTAAATGCGTTGGAAATTTTTTATAAGACTCTTTAAATTTCGGATCAGCAAAGAAAAAAAAATAATTGAGACATACGAGTACCTATCTGCAAACTTTATTTCTAGATGTATAACAATGTTATCTAATATTTCATAAAATAAAATTAGCAAAGATATTTGACTGAGTCGCTTTTATTAACATATCGAATTGAAATAGTACACTGAGACTTTTCTGTAATATCTGTTGTATCGTCTTCTTACACCGAATAAAATAACGCGCTTTTTTATTTCGGATTCTTTTATTTCTGTGGAGTGTTCTGAAATACAACCGGTTATATCATTTTGAATAATCTCGAACAAGCCCGAAAAATGTTTTCAATTTGCTATAAACGTTTTTTGAATTTTCATATAAAAGTTTTAAATGCTACGTATAATGAATCATATGAAATATCCCCTTAACGAAATGCGATATATCCCCTTATGAAATATATCGGGAATATCCCCTTCACTTCTAAGCCTATCGAGCCTCCACGACTTCATGCGAAGGCGACCGGAGATTTCGCCTAAGCCCCGCCTTAACACGATACAACTCCGACTTACGTCGCGTCGCTACCGCCCGAGGAGTTAGACAGAGACAGAAGACTGCCGTACGTCGTGCATCGACTCTGATAGTAGGCGATGCAGAAATCGCCGAACAAAGACACCCCAACGGTCAAAATTATTTTCGCAGCGGCACAGTTAGCTTACGCCAGCGATAGTGAATATTTTAATATACAAGACCACAAATATTAAAATAATATTGATTATTAAGACACACTTCCGTGTATTAACAGTATTTTTATGTATTGGCAACCTTAATAGTAAATAATGTATTATAATAAATCACTTAAAGTCTGCAACATCCGCAATATAACGGTGGGCGTTGAGAGCTCCATTTTCAACAAATTCTAGATTGTAAAAATATCAGTACTCTATTGCAAAATACAAAGTTTTTATATACCCCGGTATAAACCCACCTAATCGAAATATATAAGCCATTAAAATAATAAAAAATAATGCAAACAAATTTATCTACAAACTAATACCATAATCATAAAAATCGGATGACAAATTAAAAAGTTATTAAACATCAAACTTAGTCAAAATTTTAGGGTGGAGGAATTTTGTGCTGGGGAGTTTATTTATTATAATATTAAGTCCTCAAAAGTTTGTTGAAAATGTTGAATGCTGTGAGTATTTAGTTTTTTTTTTCTTTTCTATAGTCAAGTTATCCAATACGGGTTCAAAGATGCTCAGAAATTCTAAATGATCCTAAACTTAAGATTCACACAATGCCAAAACTAATTAAGGATTTTACCAGTTTGGCCGAAAAACTAATCGAATTATGCAATAAAGACATTCCTCAAGATGTTAAAAACATTAATGTCAGTATGTTAGTTAGATCGCTTCCACGGTAAAATTTTCTATCTCTATAAAAAATAGTCGATTCTAATTTTCTGAAAATTTTAGAATGCTAAATAAAGGAGATTTCAGCGAAATAATGATGCCTACTCATAAATTTAGAAAATTAATATTGCCCAACCCCGACTTTAAGAACTCACAACACAACCCCTTTCCAAATCGATACGTTTATATCGCCGGCATTGAGGAAGAAATGTCAATTTTAAACAGTTTGCAGAGACCGAGGAAGATTAACCTAAGAGGATCCCATGGAAAAGTTAAAATTAAATTTTTTTTTTTTTTTTTAAAGCAATTTTTGAAAATCTAAGTATGATCGAAGAAAAAACAGCGCCATAGTAGCCATTAAATGGCAGTCGCTGGTTTTCTGTTTCACCGTTGCCGTTTTTTTTGTCTGTCTCTAGTATACCGACCTGGTCATCGAAACTGCGTGATCTGAATTTTAACGTATACACGTTATATCGACATCACTGTCATAAATCTGTCATAATGACAAGGGATGTTGACAGCTTCTTTGATGGAAAATCAAATGTATTAAAAAAAGAGATAAAAGTTGGTTTAATACATTTCTTCTATGCGGTATTGCCGGATTTTGCATCAAAGTTTCAAACCGCACAAGTAGGCGTTTATGAAAAACGTTACATCTAGGGTTGGAACTTTATTTTTCACAATTAGTTACTCATTTTACTACAGCTGTAATAGATTCCTAAACAACTATCTAACAGACATGAGACATTTATTATTTTATTTCTCGCACGAATCGGCAACACTGTATGCCGCCATATTTATATCTGTCGTCTGCATTAAAGTACAGACCACGGAAATAAAGTGACCAGGGCTAGTATATTTAATTCTGCTATTTGAGTCTTAATATAAATGTCTTTTGAACTATTTTAGATACACCTTTATGTTGAAGCCTAAAGATGATTTAAGAAAAGATTTTCGTTTAATGGAATTTAACGATATAGTAAACCATTTGCTACTCTGCGATCCTGAAGCCAGACAACGCAGACTGAATATAAGACTGTATTCTGTTGCGCCGCTAAACGAGGAATGTGGTCTAATTGAATGGGTGCCCAATTTACTCGGCTTAAGACCAGTTCTGTTGAATTTGTATCAACAAAGAGGTGAAAATATTTCTTATATTTTATTGGTACTTTTTGAACGTTGAGTTACTTTTAGTTCATTTATAGGTTTGGGAATGAAAGCAAGAGAAATTAAAGAAGCGTGCTGTAGTGTTAAAGATCCTTTATCAAAAAAGAGGGATGTCTTTGTCAATACCTTGCTTAAAAAACATCCGCCAGTTTTGGGTGATTGGTTTAGGAAACATTTTCCAGATGCGCAGGTAACATTACCTATACATTGCTGGCAAGTTTTGCAATTGGGTCGGTATTCACATGTGTGGAAGTGAATCTCGTAGAGATTTTATTAAGTTGGAGTGAGAAAAATGCGACGGTGTGCTGTTGCCACATTTATCGGTGCGCTTTTCCCTGGTCGAGAGGTGTCCATTAAATTAATATTCCATTAATTAAAAAATATCGTTATGGTGTCCATTTTTTTAGGGTTCCGTACCCAAAGGGTAAAAACGGGTACCCTATTACTAAGACTTCGCTGTCCGTCCGTCCGTCTGTCACAAAGGTCTATCTTATGAACCGTTATAGCTAGACAGTTGAAATTTTACAGATAATGTATCTATGTTGCCATATAATGAACAAATCCTAAAAACAGAATTAAATCAATGTTTATAAGCAGAAAAAGTACTTTTATAAACATTATCTTTTAAGTAGAATTTTACATAGAATATTTCAAGTCCTCGGTGGCCGCGTGGTTTAAAGCGTTAGTACTTTACGCTGCTATGACGTTGGAGCCGTAGTAAGGCAGGTTCGAATCCTAGTCAAGGCGACTTTTTTTAATCGTTTTTTTAATTTTTATATTTGGCACAATTTTACGTATTTATTATTGATTAATGAAATTTTTAGTAATGTGTTTCTTCATTTTTTTTAATAACGTCATTTTTCAATCATGTTTTTAAACTGTAACACAAATAAATAGCAAAAATATCAGAAAATCATAAAAAATTAGGATTAATTAATTATATTTTTATTTAAAAATATATAATACATAAAAAAAAAAAAAATGGTTATATTTTATTTATAGAGTTGGTTAACAGCAAGAACTGCGTATATAAGAACAACAGCTGTTATTTCTATAACAGGTTATATATTAGGATTGGGTGACAGACATGGCGAGAATATACTGCTGGATTCCACATGTGGTGATGTAGTTCATGATTTTAACTATATCTTTAATAAAATTATACTATTATATTTAAATTTGATTTTATTGTAATACTGGCGAGCATATAATATTATATTCGCCTGGCAAAATATTATATTCGACAGACAACTTGTAAAGAATGACAAAAACAGTCTGTTTTAGTATTAGAACGGCAGACAATTCATTTGTCAGGAGTGTCACATTTTCTCGTTTGCTGGACACCCTGTATATACATACATACTGTCATTACTCGCTGACGAGTATTTGACACGCATCAGAAGATGGTCACATGAGCTTTTCTGTGACTGAAAAGCCCGATACGTGATGTTATCTGTCTACCGCACTCCGGACATTCAAAAATCTCATTGCTTTGTTGCCTCTACTTTTTGGTTGTCAATTTATATATTTTTGGTTGCCTCTTTACTTTTTGTTGTTTACTTTTTGACCGATACGTTTGACACATGATGAAATCATTTGATTCTTAAGAGTTGTCTAAGATGTCTCTGTTGCAACTTGTTTAATGCGTTCATGCGTCGGCGGTATGGCACCCACGTTTCGTTTCCATATAACATGGTGGGAATTATTATAGCTCGGTAAACTGCAAGAGTTTCGTTTTGTGCTCAAGTCATGATTGAAAACCCTCTCTTTAATTTCCAGAGTGCTTTTGAGGCGCTGCTAATCCTGTGCTGAATTGCAGAGTCGATATTGGCCTTTCCCGAAATCAAATTGGCGAGGTAATTGAATTCCGCTACATATTCCAATAGTTCTCGATTTTATGGCATTGTTGTGATCTTCCGAGTGCACATGATTTTAGTTTATCGATGTTCAGCCTAAGTCCCAAAAACTTTGTATACCCAATATGTGTTCAACAGCCTGTATATGCATGTACAGAGTGTAGTTGCTTAATGTTATCTTTTATATTGCCTATTATTCAACTTATCCTATTTATCCTTAAATTTTACAACATGTGGCAACCGCGCTAACTGAATCTTTCAAACTCACTGCTATCGTCCAGGGAATGCTAGCATTCACTAGTAAAAGTTGGTTTCAAAAATAGCTGTTGAACTTTTACTGCCATAGTCTTAGCAAATCAGTGAATGTTACCTTTACTAGTAATTGTTAACAATCACTGATTTTCAACTTTGACTATAACATATACATAATCTTTTTTTGTAAATCAAAATTCATATCGAAATAATTGAAAACATAAATTAGGAATATAGATGGTTAATATTTCTTTTTTATATATCTTATAATCATAGTGATAATTTTATTTAAAATTGCTTTTTTTATGTGTTTATTGAACTGTACAAGCGAGTTTAATTGTCAAATATATGTGCCTTGGAAGTCAAAAAATTTCAGACACTTCAAAGAGGCGTACGCTAACTGTCGCTTCCGTATGGCAAATTATTCTGCGCAATCATTGTAACAATTTTTTAGGTGAATCATTTGAATGGCCAGAAAGAGTTCCATTTAGGTTGACTCAAAACATGGTCTCAGCAATGGGACCTCTGGGAGTTGAAGGTGTGTTCAGAAAATCGTGCGAATTCACGTTAAGGGTTCTAAGGTCAAATGCGCCAACATTGATGTCTATCGTAACACCTTTCGTCTACGATCCTTTAGTTTCTTGGCCCAGGCATGTCGCAGCCGCAGCACAAAGCTCTGAGAGAGTCAATGAACAAGTAAAATTCTTTGTATTGATGAATAATAAATATTAATTTGTAGGCATTAGAACATATAAAAATATCGACTTCGACTACAAGGTAAAGTTAAAACGAGAAGCCGTTTTATGTCTCAATGTTTATCAGTGGAAGGACAAACTGATTACCTAATCAAAGAAGCTATGAGTATAGATAATTTATGCCAAATGTATTTAGGTTGGATGCCATATCTTTAGGCTTTAAATATGTTCGTAATTTTGTATTTGATGTTTTTTTTACATATATTTTAGTATTGTTTTTAATAAATTTTTCATATTAAACAAAGTTCTTTCTATCAATTTTCCTCTATCAGATAATAGTAAGTTTAAATTTAGAAAACTGAAAAAGAGCCAGTTATTTTATGCAGCCATGCAAAAAGTTCTACATAAATTTTTGTTATTAAAAAAGTTTAGGGAATCATCTCTTAGGCGACTTTGTTTAAAAAAGTGGTCACCTAAAGGGGTTCAGTAGTGGGGTTCGCTAAATGACGACAATTGGCGCTAATAAACAATAAGGGATCAGGTATTCAATAAAATGCAACAATATACCGCTTTGTGCAACTATTTTGTTTTGGTATACATGAATAATGAAATCAATATTTTAAATAGTGTTCTTTTATTTTAACATCTCTATACACTTATAGTAAAAATACAGTTTGGAAAATTTAGACCTTACCTAACTTAAATATTTAAAAGTAGTTAACATTTATTACACAGTATATACAGTTTTACACCACAAAACAATAGCTGTAAATTACCTATAAATTTGAGGTCTATTCTTTATACAAAAATAAAGCTGTGCTAATCACAAGAGGTCAAAATTTAAATAAATGTAAAGTTTTGATTATTTCAGGCTTTCACGAAATGAGAAGCGAATAAATGGATTCTCAGATACTTATAATGTTGACTGGTTAATTTAAGGCAATAGCCTCATTAATAGCAATTGTATATAAAGTATTATGTATATAATATTGTATAAGGTAGTGTTACCACACAATAAATAAAAAAAATCTAAGGTGGAAGGTTACGTGATAAGACACTAAAGATTGAAGCTACATCATACAAACATCTTGACAGTTTTATTGGCTTTCCTTGACAAATTTGAATTTGTGTTTGATGCGCTTTTCTACGTTTATTTTATATTATGGGAGGCGCATTTTATAATTGATTTAAGGCAAAGTATATAAATCTGGAAATAACATTACGGTGAGGCTTGTGTTCCAGTGAAATTCTTGCAGTCTTATAAAAAAGTTTCAAAATAGTTACTTAGCCAATGGTTGCAAGACTAAAAACATGAAAAATAACAACTTTCATTGGTGGTATACCAGGTGCGTCTGAAAAGTGGCTCATCCTATAACTTTTTATTTTCAGATAAAAAACGCGATTTGTTATGCTAGTATATGACATAAATTAGGATTGATGTATTCAATCGTTTCGGTCACTTCCTGTTTCACGGAAATTACAACACATTTTAAATGGCACCCTCGGTATTTTTTTAGTTTATTCGATAAATGACGCTCTGAATAGAATCAGTCAATTTTTGACATTTTTGTACAAATGCAGGATAATAAACGTTATGTCTTTATTTATATTGAGAAAAATTAAACATAACATTAAACGATAATGTCTGTCATTTTATTTATAGAAGAAATTTTTTATAAAGATTATAAACATTATATTTATTTTAGTAAATTATATACCAAATAATAGTAAAAATGTGTAAAAACATTTTTAAGTCTGTTATTTACTTCTCAATTCTTTGTATTCAACTTCAGAAGAAGAATTGTAAAAAAAACTAACAAGTATTCCGGATTTTCTAACTCGGCTTTTCAATTTAAATTTATTCTGTGTGTATACTTAAATCTTTTGAGCTCTTGCCTAAAATATTCGACAGTCTTATGCAACCCGGTATTTAAATCTACTTTTGGTTCCCAGTTCAAATAAGTCTTTGCTCGCGTTATATTCGGTCTTCTTCTTTGAGGATCGTCTTCCACTTCGCTTACGTGAATAATTTTGCTATGGCCTCCCACAAGATTTTTAATAATGGACGCAAATTCTACAGCAAAATATTAAATTCTAAACCTATATAATTACAAAAAATAAACAAAAACATAATCGAATTGAACGACCCTCTATACCTATTATATTTTCAGTGCATTGTATTTTCAGTACATTATATTTTTTCAAATTATAATATACAGGGTGGTCCGAATTGTATTCGAGAAACTTCGGCAGCATATTCTGCAGATAAAATAAATAGAAAAGTTTGTAATAATGTATGTCCTAAAATGCTTTGTTTTATAGATACAGGATGTAGAGTTTTCATTTTATTTCGATTTTTTCAAATATTTTTTTTTAAAGCTATTTAAATGAACTAAATACAAAATATTTTTCTTTTTTTTTTTTAACATAAAATATTTTCAACACGATAACTCAAAAACCATGATTTTAACCAAATTTGGCACAAAGAGAATCTGGCCATTAGTTTTGGGCGAGGGTGGGGGGTTGGTAAGGGGGTATGGGAGGGGATTAAAAATTTCAAAAAAATCGTAACTCCAAAATTACAGTACCTAGCGAAACGCGGTTTTCAATTTAAGATTAGGAATAATATTTAATATTTGTAATACAACAAAATTTGTAATAACATCAAAAATCAGTCAAAAGTCGCAGTTTTTAAGATAAAAAAAAAAAAAAAAATTCTTTAGTTTGAAACTAAAAGAACTGCCTTCACAACTTTTTATTAACATATTTAGTATGGGCGGCGATACGTGCCTCAGCATTTTTATTTAATAGTTTATTTCAAAATTGAAAGCTAACATAAGTAAATTCTTCTTCATCTGCATGGTTTGTGTTTACAAATTTGGGTTAATGAATTGGCATGGACACAGAGATAACGGCAGGGATGGGAGGTTATAGGTACAGTAACCAGAAATACAATATAGGCGAAAACAGCGACACTTTGGAAGCCGGAACCTCGGTTACAAAATTGCAGTATTTCTCTGGAACGGTTGCTATTGTGACTCATGTGGAATCGTTATTCCCATCACTATTCTACACCCTGTATCTCCGAATGTTCTGTCTCTATCTGCCGAATTTTCCCGAATACAATTCGGACCACCCTGTATAGCTTTAAGCTCCGTCTCCACAACGTTTTACTTGAACTGAATTAAGACGGAAGATTGTCTAGAAAACTAAGGGATCGTTCAGTTTTACAGCAAAACTAGTTTTGTCTACACTGAAAAAAATGTAGGTAAATTTACAAAAAAATATATGGATATTATTGCATTGATCTTTAATAAGCAACTTTTAAAAATATAATATTTTTTCATAGTTTCAGGAAAGAATGTAATTTTATAAAAAAATTTAGAGATTTTTATTGTTTAGTAAACAATACACAGTTCACTAAACACAGTGTTATATCTGATAAAAGCAGTACTTCCAACATGGTCTTTACCAAAAACTGATCTAAAACCGCACGTCAAATTTCCAGTGTTATACTTTAATCCATCTTACCTGACCCTTTTAACTGACAGATAAAATGTAATGTGTACACGGGGCGAATATTGAAATTTCAATGAATATCATATATTCTTTGATGAATATCACTTACCATTTATAGTATGTTCTACAGGATTTCCTAAATTAACAGGCTGCGAATAATTCGAATTCATAAGTGATATCATCCCTTCAACTAAGTCCGATACATATTGAAAGGAGCGCGTTTGTTCACCAGAGCCATACACCTACGTTAAAAATAATTACTTTTACTGAATGTTATCACATCTCTAACACCTACAGTAATGACATCATTTTGTAATGCTTGCAAAATAAAGTTTGAAACCACTCTGCCATCGTTCATATGCATTCTAGGGCCGTAGGTATTAAAAATTCTGGCTACACGAACCTGCATATTTTCTTGCTTTGCATAAGCATACGTCAATGTTTCTGAAACCCTTTTACCTTCATCATAACATGCTCTCGGTCCTAATAAAAATACAGAAATATGAAATTAAAATTATAAATATTTCTTTAAATAAAAATGTGTTAACCTCAGATTTTTATAATTTACATATTTGATAAATTAAAATTATGAATATTTTTCTAAATATAAATGTGACATAAAAATGAAATAAAATTAAAAGTATTTCTCTAAATAAAAATAAAACCCAAAGACTACATATCACCTGAAATTTTCCTGATATACAATGAACATTTATTTAAGTTTAAGAATATTAACCTGATCATTGTAATTATATGTATAGATTATTTTATTTACTATTTCTTACCAATTGGATTTACATGTCCCCAATATGTTTCGGGTTGTGGGTGAATGTCTGGATCACCATACACTTCTGATGTGCTGGCTATTAAAATTTTTGCATTAAGCCTTCTTGCTAATCCTGAAAGATGCATTTTAACTTTAAGATATTCAAACCTTATAAAATGTAATAAAAATTCTTGCCTAAAATATTTATTGTTCCTAGTGTGTTGGTTTTAATAGTTTTAACTGGATTATGCATATAGTGAGGTGGACTAGCGGGACTAGCTAAATGATATATTTCATCAACTTCAATAAACAAAGGATTAACTATATCGTGATGTATTAATTCAAAATTCTCATGTCCTATCCAGTGCTCTACATTTCTCTTTCTTCCTGTGAAAAAATTGTCCACTACTAATATTTCGTGACCATCCAACATTAAACGGTCCACAAGATGAGATCCTACAAATCCAGCCCCACCTGTGATCTAAAATAAGCACCAATTAATAATAGCATTAAAAAATATAAAAAAATACTTAGAAAATAATAAATATATGTTTATTAAACATGTAAAGATTCTAAAAATTTAATAAATATCAATGCAATGGGCAGCACAATATTTGTTATCATAAAACTTTGCTATCCAAAACTTTTGTATGTCTGAGAACATTTATTTTACAAATAGGTATACAAAAGCAAACATATAAAGATACAACTATTAGATTGTTGACTACTCATTGAAACTCACTAATATCCTTTTCCTTTTCAAGTAATTTAAAAAATTGACATCTGGATAAGTCTTAGGTACTCGGCCTTCCAGCGAGATAATTTTTTCTTCAAGAGCTTCTATCTTTCGATAAGCCTCATTTAGTAGATAATTTGCATGATTCACGTCCTCTGGAAACTTCCATAAATTTTTTTCAGTGTCATTTTCGTATTTCCCATCGTTTAAATTCCTGGCGAGGATTACAAACAAAACTACAATAATTGTGTAAAACAAAACCTTATGAAAAAATATATAACAAATTACCTAGAATTAATACACAAGTCAAAATTATGTATTTATATTTGAGAGTTACTTGATTCATTGTACATCTTAAAAATATGTGAGAAAATTTACATCTTATCTAAAATGGATTAATAAAACAAATAATTAGCCATAACCTCTATTTACCTATTTTTATTTTGTTTTTATGTTTTGTTTGTCACAGAAAAAGAAAAATAAATAATTAAGAATCATATATAATATATAATCATATATAATTCTCTTAGGGCATAGCTAGACTGATATAAGGAAGGAAGATGCAAAAAAAGGTTGGCCAGTTGGGCCAGGTGCTTAGGCCAGGTGAGGAAGAGCCAGAAGCCAGGCAAAGCATCATTGGATTGGCGTAGATAACTGGTAGATAATCGCCACAGAGTTTAAAATTACCACTTGCTATCCTTATCTATACCCAAAGTCATTTGGGGTTGTCAATATGATGTCAATATGTCAAAATACATTGTTTTGACAAAAAGGAAGTTAAAATAATTGTTTTTCTGTAAAAAAGGCAGTTAATTATAATATCAAAATTTAAAATATTGTAATACTCCAATTAATATTCCATAGTGCTGCAAAAATTGCTTATGGCTTGAGTTATAGGATAAAGCATTTCCAGGTTTAAGTAAGACGCAATTCAGACAATAAAACTAATCAGATCTTGACAACTTTTCTTAAAAAAATACACCAATTTGTATGATTAATCACTGTTCATTTTTCTTACATCTTGTTTCAATCTTTTGATTTTTAGATCGGATGGACATTAGATTACATAGCAGTCATAGCAATCTTCTGTAAACTATAATCTTGTACAAAGATTATGATGTAATTTAAACTTTAATAAGAAACATCATGCATCTTCAAATCATATTTTTAGTTTGTATTAGTATTTTACAATTAAGCGATGCTGAGATATATGCTATAAAATTTGTGAGTATGAATTAATACATATTATTATAAGGCATGTGATAATAAATGTTTCCTTGAACCATTTTATTGATAATTTACCACATTTAATTACTTCCTTATTTTAGAACTCTGATTTCTATTTTGAAGAATTTGCTGATGAACCAGCAAAATTTGGTCCTTCCTTAGATGGAGGTGAGTGATAAAATTTTGTTTACTCTTTAAAGTTGTTTACAAATTAATATTGGCCAACTATATTGTAGACAGTAATAAATCATTAAATTCATATTTGAGATAGGTACTCCAAAATATATTAGGGATAATAATACCACCCTGATAATCTTTTTGAGGGATAAATTAATATTTTTCTCATTATACTTTATCTGGAATTTCCAGTAAATATTGATAAAAGCTAGTAATTTTCTTTAGTATTATTAGGATACCTATAAAATATTTTTAGCTGTGAGGGGACTTTTAACAAATGCTGATCCTCCCAGTGCTTGTAATAGCTCCTTACAACCACCTAAACCATATAATTCTACAGTAAATGAGTTGAAAAATTGGATTTTATTAGTGCCCAGATATACTGATGATGAAAACTGTACTTTTGAAGTTAAAGTGCGTATGGCACAATTGAGAGGGTATACAGCTATATTATGGACAAGCTTATCTGTGATTTTTAACAATATTTTTAGGTATAATGCTGTGATTGTTTATAATGTTGGTTCGGATGATCTGGTGCCAATGTCATCAACAAATTCAACTGGTATTAATATACCATCAGTGTTTGTTGGTCAGACTTCTGGGATAATGTTAAAGGAGATGTACACAAATAAAGATTACTTTGTAGTAATTACAGCACAAAGCCCATTCGATATTAAAACTCATTTATTGATACCGTTTGCCATTGTTGTAGGAATTTGTTTTATTGTAATGATTATTTTTATGGTAAGACTCAGTAATGTCCTTTGTATTTCTTTTGGAGTTAAACCATACTCAAATTTAGGTGGTAAAATACATCAAAGACCGAAGACGTCAGAGAAGACATAGATTACCTACATCACAACTAAATAAATTGCCAACATGTAAATACCAAAAAGGAGATAGGTATGAAACTTGTGCTATATGTTTAGAAGATTACATTGAAGGTGAAAAACTTAGAGTATTGCCATGTAACCATGGTGAGTTGTTTTCTATATTAGATAATTAAGTATTTTATTAGTTATAGGGTTATATCACTCTTAATTGAGTTTACTGAACAATTGAACATCCTGTATTAATGACATAAAATACAGGGTGTTCAATTTGTAATGGTAATTCTGGATCACCCTGTATCCTGTATTATTATATAATAAATAGTATTAATAATTTTAGTTTATCACATCAAGTGTATAGATCCTTGGTTAACTAAAAATAAAAGGGTTTGTCCGATTTGCAAAAGGAAAGTCTTTGCCCAAAATGAGCCACAGGTAGATTCTGACAGTGACAGCGACACTGACGATACCACCCCTTTGATTAGAGCAGGAAATAGAGGAACGCAGGGTGGCACTTTTGAGGTACGATCTAATCTTTTGTTAAAGATTTTGGTAAATATTTAACTCTTTTGGTTTAATTAGGTACAGAATGAGAATCCAATCCAGAGAGCTGCAAGGTCTGTTTCACAACAATCTGGTGCTGGAAATTTTGTCACAGCTTCTGACCATCACAGTATCAATGGTGATAGAGTTAGTACTTTAAGTAGGGATACCTCAGGTAACACACAAGATTGATTGTTTTCTATATATATTCAGCAGGGTTGAAATAATCACAATTTAAAAAAAAAAACATCACAAATTACAGTTTTTTGAAATTTTATTGAAATATTAATTTTGAATTTTTTTTCTATTTTATTGACATACTTACAATAATTGTATTCTTTGTCAGTGTGCCAAAACTTCCCTTTTCACAAAATCTGCTTTCAACTTCGGTTAACTTTACTTGCATACTGATTATTCTTGAACAACTTGGGCAAGTACTTAAAACACTGTTTACACACTGGCGGCTCGTGGGTATAAAAATAGGCGAAGAGATTTTTTTTAATTGCGAAATTTTTTTGGCGCATTCACCATTTACTAATTTTATAAATCAGCTCAATTCTTCTGTTCTTTATTGATGCAAACTTATCAGTAATATCGTGATAAAACGGATTTTCACTCATAAGTTCATTTAAAGTTAACTTTGTGAAAGAAAATTAACAAGTTTAAAATCAACAAAACCATTAACAAACAACAATAAATATTCAACAACAACTTTACAGTCTTTACACGGTTAATTACTCGCCGAAGTAGCCGAATATTAGCATAAAGGAAGACGAAGCGAACTGCCCAAAAATTTATTCACATCGGTCGCCGATAAAAATTTCGGGGCGGGGAATTTACATGCTGGCGCTAGGCTGACGTCACGTTACCATAGAAACCGTGCAGCCGCTCGGCTCACTAATATTTTCACTTCACTTGTGGCTTCGTCGAAACATAGGCGCGTGCGGGCCAATAATGCTACTTTTTCGGCCGGAATCTGTGGCCGGAATTAACGATGGGGTGGACCTATTATTATGTAGAGGTCCGCCCGGAAAAAAATAATTTATAAAAATTATCATTTTTATTATTTAGATACATATAAATATATTAAACTAAATTAATATTTTAAGCAGTAAAGTTTTTCTTTAATTTGAGTATTTTTTTCGTTGAAGTGCCCCGTCACCTACTGCACCTGACAAGCCGCCACTGCTGTATACGTGATACTTAAAATAGGTATTCAGAGTAGAAATCAAGTATTTAGGCAAGCAAAATTTGCATCGTCTAAACGCCGCTTTAGCGCAAACTAAACTGAAAAAAATTGAAACTGTTGAGAGTTGCACAACTCCAGACACTTGCGCAAAAATTTTCCCACGCACGTTCAATATATTTGCGCAAGTTTAGTTGCAAAATATGACAAACTGAAGTAAAATTTGGTTCACGCAAAAACACAAGCTACAATTAACTAAAATAAACACAATTTACTTACAGTGCTTTTATTTTTAATGACATAAAACATTCATTAACAGTTTTTATTTTATCTTAATTTTAACTTAAAGTTTAATTTTAACCTAAACCAACCCTGGTTTGAGGTAGTACGTTTTAAATACACGCGATTATTTTTAGATACCGTTGATACCGAATCATCTTCAAATACGAATCAATTTGCCGAAAATCAAATCTTTAAAGATTTGGAGGTCCACGTTCACCAGGCCGATGCCCAGAGTCAGACGAGTAACAGCGACATTAACGTTTAGATTATAGTTTAGTCTCTATTTATGTTATGTTCTAGTCGATGTAAGAGAAACATCAAACACCCTGTGTATGGTTACAGACTACGATCGAATTTTGACTAATAAGTGTCTTATAAGTAAGGTGCTATTAATGGCGATTTGGTTTGTTTTAAATCTCTCATATTTTTAAATCAATTAACTAAAAGAAACATATACAGGGTGTTTTACTCTAAAATTATACATTTCAATAATATTAGTTAAAAAAGAACTTTTTGTTTATATTGTTATAAAACATTTATTTGAACTAAATAATAGAGTAGTTATATTTGATTTTATTTTGTTACATATATTACCATTCTTAGATAATTAAGCTGTAGATATCAACGTTTATATTTTGAAGATGCATTTTCTGCTTGTTGGATGTATTCTTATTAATTTATGAAACAAGGTAAAATATCCTGTAGATGCTGGTAATCTGACAAACAGTGCCAAATATTTTAATAAAAAAAAACTTAAAAAATAAGTCAGTGATATATTTTTGTAATATGGAAGTATCAAATATAACCATTATTTATTACTATGCCTATAATACAATATATGGTCGAAGAGAAAAAAACGGCGTCAGAGGCGTTGAAGAAATGACGATCGCTATCAGCAAATATAAGAAAAATCGAAATGTCATTGATTGTTTATTTCCAAGCCATTTTGACTCACTTTTTTTCGAACATATGGTACCAATATGGTCGAAAAAAAAAACAGCGTCAGCGATGGCTATGAAATGAAGATCGCTGTCATTTTATATAAGGGAATGTCATTGATGTTCATTTCCACGCCAACTGCCGTTCTTTTTCGATCATACGGTATTGCTAATACATGTATAAATCTAAGTACTTGACAATTAACTGACCTATATTTTTTTAATTTGTGACTGATTTTCAATGAATATGCACTTTTGTGGCCAATCAGTTTTTTTCAGAAATTATTAACCTATTAAAGTCTGGTATTTTTTAAGTGTATCTCATGCAGAACTAAAATACAATACGATCGAGAAAAAAAAAACGGCGTCAGGGATGGCTTGGAAATGAAATTTTATTTGGGAAGTTTATATGGGAAATGCCAACGATCGCTATTTAAAATTTTTTTTAGGGCGCCTTTTTTATGCTTAGTGGTATTCTATAATAAGATATGGCAATATTAAGAGGTTAAAACAATGTATAATCACTGACAGAAAGACAAAATAAAATTATAACAATATGGAAATGTTTATATTGAAAACTTTTTGACCGCAATTGTACATATTGCTTGTTGATATTTATGGTCTATTCATCGAGGGAATGAGACGACATCCAAAAATTGTCAGAAAAAATAACTTACTTTTTAATAAAATTGACAGCAATTGTCCCTGATGTTATATATTTTCTCGTTGAACGGACTATATCTTTTTTTCAGCTCAACAACTGCCATTTATTTTGATTATCAGAATCTCTTGAAATAAATATATTTTTGTTACATTCCGCAATTAATATCGTTAAGACGTTATTCTTTTTTTTGTTGTTTATTAAGTCATTGTATTCACTTTCTAATAATAACATTCTAAAAATAAATATATACATATTGGACGTTTAAATGTTGTACTCATGTTGTACCATACAATTGAAGAAAAAGCGGTGTTGGAGATGGCCAGGAAATGAAGATTGCTGTATTTTATATGCAAAATTATGCTGGGGAATGTCATCGTCATTTCTAAGTCAACTGGGTGCCGCCTTTTTTTCAATTATAAGGTACTATACACAACTTTTATCATTCCCGTAAAATGCTGAAAGCTGCAACTTCTTAAATGTTTAAATATTTCTTAAAATTAATATTTTTTTTTTTTTTTTTATATATAATATAAAATACTGGCTATCTTGTTTAATTAAAAAAGAAATGTTTTATTCTACTGGTCTTTCATTGTTGGCTCATGGCTGGCTCCTTTTTCCAAATAACGTTTTTAATTGTGGTAAGAAGATATGCAACCAAAAATACTTCGAAAATGAAAATATCAGAATATCACTGAATTTAATATCTGTCTTTTTCTTCCTGCCTCTCGAAATATATCTATTTCATTTTCTACATTAGTGAACTACTTCCATCTCTCTTAATCGTTTGAAGTGAATATTGAATAATCTGTCAAAATTAATCCCCCTAAAATGTTCAGGTAGAAAATCCCTAGGTGTTATCCAGCAAAATTCTTGTAGGAAGGCAAAATTTCATAATGGCTTCTTGTTGAAAAAAAGGCGGTGGGTGGCTAAGAATTAACAATTTCGTTACAAAAGTGGTGCCTGCTAGTTAACGCGAGTTCCAGGAGTAATTCTAGATCAATTTTTTATAGTGTGTAGTGATACATATGCCTTTTCGAGCGGTGTCTCGTGTGAAAAGATGCTGCTAGCTTTCAAAACAAGGGCTCTGTTTTTAGTATGAAGATTTGCATACAGAAAATTTATAAAACTTGTACTAATTATATCGTAATTACCTCCACTTATTCAATGGTAAGTATTTCTATAAATGTAATACATTATTGATAATTTGAGAACAATTCTATTCTAACAAATTAATAGGTAATAATGTGATGTTTGTAGTATCAAAAATCCTGTCTGTGCTTCATAAATAACACATGTGCAGCTAATATGCCTATTATTCTTTAATTTAGCTACTTTGAAAATTATCAGTAACTTCCTTTCTTTGTAGGAGGCAGTAAACTATTTCTCTCAAAATGTTGTTTATTTTGAGATAATATGCTTATAATTTTTTCAAATCATATTACTTTAAAGTAAAAACAATTTCATTCATTAGTAGTTAAGGTATACAGTAGTTAAGTTTAATTTGAATATGAAAATTATGGTATAATTTTGGTTATATGAAATTTTACTCTTTTTTTACTCTTTTTTTTTTACTCAATATAATAATTATTGTGAAAGCAGAAATTAGTTTGTTTAAAATTACATTACTTATAACTTTACAGGTTACACTTTTATGCATGTATAATTTGTTATATTTTAATTTGTTAAACATCATGATACATCTTGAATATATAGCATTTTTACCTACCACAGTATAGAGTTACTTTACCTACTATTTCAGCAGTGGCATTATTTCTAATTTTACTTGTGATGTCTATAAAAGTAATTAATGCACCACAGTTGATGATTCACAAAATAATTCAATTGTTTTGGCACTTTTTTATAATTTAACTAATTTATTACCATAATGGGCATTGTAGTATCAAAAATAATGCCTCAGTTTGTTTGGAAATGATTCCAAGTCCATTCTAAAGCCATTTTTTTCTCATTTAATATAAAGTAACTTTTTAATAAGGGTTAATTTAAGTAAAGATATTCCTTGTTTATTATTAGTGTTAAAGTATATTTTTTCTTACTTTAGGTAATCACTGGAGATAACTGAACAAACAACATGGCTCGTAAAGGAGAATCTATCCGGACCATCAACGTAGCAGTAGTAGGACTATCCGGAGTGGAGAAAGACAAAGGTCATGCAGGAATCGGTAAATCGTGTCTATGTAATCGTTTTATTAGACCTCACGCGGAGGATTACAACATCGATCATATCTCAGTATTAAGTCAAACTGACTTTAGCGGTAGGGTGGTCAACAATGATCATTTTTTATATTGGGGTGAAGTTTTGAAGTCTTTAGACGACGGAACAGACTACCAATTTAGTATAATAGAACAAACAGAATTTATAGATGATGCATCTTTTCAACCATTCAAAGGTGGAAAGATGGAACCTTATGTTAAACGGTGTACTGCTACTAAAATTTCGTCCGCGGAAAAACTTATGTATATTTGTAAGAACCAATTAGGAATAGAAAAAGAGTATGAACAGAAAGTTTTGCCAGACGGCAGATTAAGCATAGATGGATTTATATGTTTATTTGATGTGAGTGTTGTTCCGAGTCGTAGCATTGACAAGCAAGTTGATTTTTGCGCCGCTATCTTTAACAATATTCTCAAAACAAAAAAGCCAGTTGTAATGGTTACAACAAAAAATGATGAAGCTAATGACAGTTTTATCAGGGAGGCCCACAAATTAGTTCAAAGAAGTGAATATAAGGGAAACATTCCAATGGTAGAGAGTTCAGCTCATGAAAACGTCAACATTGATTTAGGATTTTTGCTTCTTGCACAGATCATTGATAAAACCAAAGTTCGATTGAAAATTCCTCCCTACACTGAGGCTGCTCTTGCTAGGAAGGAAATTATGGATTCAGCTAGTGATGCTTTCATGAGATTGATTCGCGTTCATGTAACTGACTGCCACGCTCTGTGGTCACAAACTCAAAAGAAACTTAATAATCACAAAGAATGGATTCACTTTGTTCAGTTGTTTGGATTAGATGGGACTCAAAGACTGTTTAAGCGGCATATCAAGAAACTGAAAGATGAACAAATGGCTAAACAAGTGGCAAGATACATGGAAATGCTTCCAGATGTTTTACATGATCTGATTCCTGGATTTAATACACTACAAGACACTGATTGGACTTCTATTCAACAGTACATAAAAAATCATCCTAATTTTTCACAGTATTTCTTTGAACGTCCTGAGGATATGCCTTGGTCAGAGTGTGTAGGCTCAGATAGCGATGAGACCAGAATACCATTTGATGTATTAGACACCAGTGAAGCGGAAACGGTATTTAAAAATCATATCAATGTCTTACAGCAAGAACAAAAAGCCAAATTATAAAAACAGTTTAAACAATTGCTTGAAGACACGGGTTATGTTACACCTGGCAAACACTTGAGTGAAGTTAGAGTCTTATTTATGGGGAGAGAATGTTTTGAAGCACTTTCTGAACATGATTGCCAGCAAATCTATGATGCACATCAACGCGAACTAATTGAAAACGCTAAACACAATTTCCAAGAACTATTGTTGGAACACGCAGATTTGTTTTATCATTTTAAAAGCATAGCACCAACAGGAACAATTACTCAGGATGATATTAAAGAAATTACTGATACTCTGCAAGAAGATTTTAGGTATAAGATATTAGATCGCCTTGATCAAGACAGAAAATTAACTCTCTTCCAACATTTGGGTTTTATTCATTATCCTATTAAGGAACACTGTCCAGCTTTTCCTAATTGCATGGACTCATTAATTATGAAGAATTTTGTGACGCATAGACCTTCCTCCTGGAATCATAGTAATCAATGGTTAATGAGTTCAGAGAATAACCAACTGAATTTGCTAATTTTGGGACTAAATAATTTAGCTGATAATCTGGCGGCTAAAATCAGAGCACAGTGTGACGATGACGAATATGAAATTGACTGTCAGTTTTATAGCTTAGACTATAGAATCATTAATGGAGATGTCAGTTTGCCACATAATTCTTTTAGAACTTCTGATTTTATACCACACGGTAGTTTCTGTGTATATTCAAATGCAGAATCATTTGAATATATCAGAGAAAGTTTGGAGAAAAAACTGTTATCTAATCTAGAACAGGATGATAAGTTACCTTTTCAAGGACTACCCATGGATTCTTTTATTTACAAGATTCTTCTGATGAAAATAACGAGATTAAGGCTTAAAGAGGATGGTCAAAATTTAGCTGACTCTTTACAATGCCCTTTTATGGAAGTTTCTTTGGACCAAATATCAGAAGAACAACTAGTATCCGATGCTCTGCACCAATTAGTTCAGAGTATTCATCACAGATCTGGTTTTTTAAATATTAATCAATCCGTCATTGAATGTGTTGAGCCAGATATAAGAGTTATCATGTGTATGTTCTGTGGTGACCCATATTCTGTTGAAAATGTTTTGTCACCTTTACTTAATCATCAGTTTTGCTTCTTGTCTTCTCCCCATAGTGTAATTTTAGAGACGTTTCTAGGAGACTCCAAAAGAAAGGTAGAGGTGATTGTTTCATCATTCCATGGTGCAAATGCATTCCGGGACGAATTAGTTCATGGTTTTATTCTTGTTTATTCTACAAAGAGAAAAGCATCTCTAGCTACTTTAAACGCCTTTTCCATGAACATTCCAAATCTTCCTATTCAAATCCTTGCAGTTACTGATTCTGGCAGCGCCACAGCATTTTTTAACGACGATCTAAGTCAAATGCTTATAACTGAAGGTAACTCTACCGCTGATAGGCTTGGAGCACATTTTATGACATCTTCAGCAGTAATGCAACCAAAAACTGCGTTCTTTACACCTTTCTTTAAAGAAGTGTGGGAAAAGAAACCAGAAATTGAACAAGCTTTCCATATGGAGGAGCCTTCAGGTTTAGATAGTGGAGAAGGAACTTTAGAAAGATCCAGGTCAATTGGAAGACATGGGCATCCCATGCCACCACCTAGAAACGAAAGTTACTATCTTAAATTAGGTAATGAAGGCAGTGAAAGTGAAAACTTTGACCTTAGCGGACCCGATGATAAACTCAGTTCCAGTGATCACAGTGATAGATTTTCAAGTATTTATATGTATGGAAGCGAAGGTTCTATGGGAAAGAAAAGACATAACCACTCTGGGTTACAAATATATCCGCCACCGGCAACGCCGCCTGAGCCTGCGCCTCCTGATAATATAGGTTCTAGATATTCCAAGAAATCTTTGATGTCGTCACAAACTAGTTTGGATGATGTTAATTATGGAGATCCAGGTATATCAATTCCTGGTAGCACATGGAATAATTACCAACAACACGCCTTTACAACTGGAAGGAGGCATATTCCTTTATCAAAGTCTCGCTCTAAAGGCATATCACAAACTCTGAAACAACCGGGAAAGTTAAATATGAAGAACTATTCCGCAGTTACAGAAGCAATCGCTCGTATGAACATGAGCGATGGAAATTTTGGAAGTGCTCCGTTAGCCACTCCAGAAACTGTAGATTTGGGTAGTGAATATGCTCAAGTCAAAGATATGGTGCATATGTATCCTCCTGATTCTGAATACATGTACACTATGGTTCAGGACGCGATCAGTGGTAAGACTAAATTGAGACAGCGCCGTGAAAAGGGACAACCCAGTTATTCCGATTCTGACAGCGAGTGGTCGAGTTTAGAACGAAGGCAAAGAGCTAGTGAAATATATTCAAAAGTAAATCGAAAAGGCGGTACTCATAAACGACAAAGGAAGAAACGCACTGCCATACCTGTTCAGCCTCCCAGGGTACCTCAACTGGGAGCGTTTACGATGCCCTCTGTACATTCACCGTCAGTCGAAGGTGACGAAAAGGTGAACGTAGCTACCGAATCTAATTCCGACTCGTCTGAGGCTAGCGAGGGTGAACAGTTCCCTCAAACTAATATCGGAGACATTCGACATAAATTCGCCCAGAAACGAAGCCAAAGCCTGAAAAAACGCATGCCCGATCTACCTAACGCTCACGAATTTTATATTCATTTAAATTTCGTTAGATTTATTACCGGACAAGCAAACTCGTATGGGCTCATGCACGAAGACGAGTCGAGTCTTGACGTGTCGTCACCGAGAGATAATAATTCTCCCATGTTCGGCGTGTTTCCCAAGATGAAGGAAAGCGACATCGAAAAGATTCTGCGGAAGAGGGAGAAACAGAAAGCCAAGGACGACTCCAAACTAGAAGAAGCGGTTAAGGAGGAAAAAATTAAGAAAAGTTGCCGAGGAAAAAGACAGGAAGCGCCAACAAAAGACGAAACAGAAGGCCGCCGTATTACCCAGCGGAGTCCCATCTAAACTGACAGACTATATTCAGTCTGACAAAAACTATATTCCGATCTTTATGGAAAAATGCGTTAAGTTTATTGAGGCGGAAGGACACGATTCGGAAGGAATATACCGTGTTCCCGGCAACAGAGCCCACGTCGATTTGTTATTTCACAAATTTGAGGAAGACGCGAACGTAGAAATTCACGAACTAGATATACCTGTTAACGCGGTAGCGACAGCACTGAAAGATTTTGTTTCAAAACGTCTACCGCCTCTGTTCGACGAGAATGTGATGTCAGAAATGGAGGAGATCGCGGGAACACGCATGAAACCTATGGTTACTACCACCGGCAACATCGAAGTTAAAGCGGACCGAAGTTGCAGACTTCTCGCGCTCAGACAAATGTTAGACAAGCTGCCGCCCATCAATTTCGCCATCCTCAAGTTCATGTTCCAACATTTCGTTAAAATCACCGAAAACTCCAAGTTAAACAGCATGGATTCGAAGAATATGGCCATTTGCTGGTGGCCCACGTTGTTGCCGATTGAGTTTAGCGACATGGGTCGTTTCGAGCAAATGCGACCGTACCTGGAGGACATCGTACAAACCATGATCGATCAGTACCCTTTCTTGTTCTGTGGGAAGGAAGCGTTCGTTATGGTGTAAATTCATAACAAATTACACTCCGATCGTTGCCATAGAAGTAGTTTTTTACGAAAGAGAAACAGAATGATGCAAACGACTCTAAAAGACGCACAACTTGCCCAGTCAAGGCTCCGTTGAGGTCGTGCGACCTCTTTGTTAAACAATTTTAGAGGCCTTGGTGTTCTTAGCGATGAATAACTAACTGTCTTATGATGCAGTCTGCGTTTATTCATTTCTATTAAACGCAAACTGTTCGTTAAAACGAACGCTGACCGATCTGAAGTCAATATTATGAAATTGTTTTTGGAAATAATAAATATACAACGTATAAACTATAAATACTCGATGTAATAATGTTGTATTTTAATTAACCAATATTTGCAAATGTATACTATACAATCTATATAAAAAAACCTTTAGTGTGGCCTTTGAAGTGACAATCGCTTATAGTTTGTTTTTCCCACCGCTATCTATGTATTATTTATTCAAAATTGACATAAAAACTTGTCAGAAATTACTATTTAAATAGAAATAAATTAAAGATTCCAAACATGTAAATGTTGAGAACAGTTTGCTAAGAAACTTTTTTATTTTTATTTCTAAAGTATATTTTAATTTGCACAGTGGTTTCTGTCAGTTTGTGTCGTGACATATACCGATCTGGTCATCGAAACTGCGTGGTCTGGATTTTAACGTGTAAAACGGTGATGTCGACAGCTTAATGGAGAAAATCAAATGTAAAGAGATAAAAAATTGGGTTGATACATTTCTTCTCTGCGGTATTGCCGGATTTAGCATCGAAATTTCAAATCGCACAAGTAGGCGTTTATGAAAACTGTTGCGTCTAGGGGTTTTGTTTTGTTTTTCTCAATTAGTTGCTCATTTTACCACAGGTGTAATAAGATTATATTTAACTTGAATATATTATCTTCATTTCAGTAGTATATGAAAGTTTTAAAATAGTTTACTTGTTTCTACACACATTTTCCTACAAACATAAAAACTGGCAACTGTATGCCGGTTTTAATTTTATCTCTCTCATCTATAAACCGATCATTTTATATTTATCTGTCGCATGCATTTAAGTACAGATCACGCAGATGAAGTGACCAGAGCTAGTATACAGAGGTTGGACTGACAGAAATCATCAGCAATTGTTATTTCAAGGGTCTCTTTGACAGCGTTTTTGATCTTACGGTAGTTTAATTCTTATTTTAAAAAAATAGAATTTTTTTTTTTTTTTTTTTTTTTTTATTTTATAAAATATACGTATTTATAGTTCATAAAATTAAATTGTAATTAAATGTGGATTTGATTGTCATAATATTATGAAAATATTTTTATATCAAAAGATATTGGCTTGTATCCATCGTAAGTGGTGTATAAATAATTAAAGATTATTAAGAATCTTTTGATAATAAGTAAACAACATTTAACATAGAAAGGTTTATTCAAGTACTTTCGATAATACACTAATGTTAGAAATATTGATCTGAGTATTGTAACGCTATGAATAGCGCCCTGATGTACATAGTGTTTGACTTCACACAAATCTAATTGTAAACTTCTAATGAGTTGTGTATTTATTAAAAAAAAATAGTGTTTTTTTTTTTTTTTTTTTTTTTGTATATTTTCAAATAAAAACGAGTTAAAACTGTGTACGTGCGAGTCTTTTTGTCTTCTCGTGGTCACAATTGTACATTTGAAAAAATACTAAAAAAAAAAAGGAAAATATTACACATTTTTGTAGTTGCCATATATCAAAAGTACATCTATAAAGCTTTAACGGTTTTTTTAAGAGTATTTAGTGTTAATTGTATGATGAATTTTTCTATGAAGTTGTGTTGAATGTTTTTAGCTCTTGAAATTTGAATATGTCGGCATTAAAGATACTTTTTTTAAACTAAATAATGAGACAATAAAATTGTGATATATCAATTATGCGGTAAATTGACCCTATACTCTTTTAATTGCGGGGGTATTAGAGAAAAAAAAAATATGTTTTCACTTTCTACATGGAACTTGAATAAATTTTTGTCATGTTTATTTCTCAGATCTGGCTTAATATTATAAAAAAGTTTTTTTTTTTTTTTTTTTTTTTTTTATAATTAAAAGAAATAGATCTTTGGATCAACACGAGAATTTGAAGGTGGTATGAAGTTTATTTAGGCGCTAATATGGTGCCCAGTACATTTCTGCTGGAAAGAATAGAAGATATTTTTTATTAGTTATAAATGTTTTTTTTTTTTTTTTTTTTTTTTTTTTTTTTTTTGATTTTTTAATTATTATTCATTTTATGATATTCGTAATATACCATGATTTATTTTCATATTAATATTTATAAGATTTTTTCTTTCTTTACTACGAATAAAAGAATAATTTTTTTATTTGATGGAGAGTTATCCTGTGGTTTAAAAAGATTTTTCAAGACTGAAAGTCGCATTTAAATTAATGTTGTGTCCAGCATTTTAGTCTTGTAATAATAATAAAGATAATTATATAGAAATATTCGCTTCCGATTTTTTTTACTTTATACATTGTAATATTTGGATATAATGATTTATTTTGTGTATAGTATGTTATTAGATTACAGGTTATTTCGCGCTCATGCGAAAACGGAGTATTGTAGCCAAATAATTGGATTTTTAGAAATTGGATACTACTAAAGCTACAATTTAAAATTATTTTCGAAAGGTACTGTCCCATTGATAAATGAGATCTAAATTATAAGAAAATGTATTTTCTACGAAAACTACGAAAAAAAATATAGGTAAAAAATGATATAATACAGTTTGATAGACAATTAAATTGTGGATCTGATTATCGTAAAATATACAGGGTGTTTCATTTAAATTAAACGAGTTATTGCCATAGACTTAAACTAAAATATAGACTACACTATTTACATCTAAACGCGGCCAAACAATAATTTTTGTACATATGTTTACTTCTGGGTATACTCGACCGCAGCCGACCAAACTTTCCTCGTCCAGCCTATGTTGTCACTTGTCACTTCTTTATAATATTATCAATATTTTTTTACTTATTATACACATATATATTGAGATATTAATACTGCATTTTAATAAAGTAGGTTTTAATATTCCATAGATGTATTAAATAGTCCTTATACTACTTTTGTATTCAAGAACTATAAAATATGGTTCGACAGTGCCAAATTTGCAAGAATTTTGACTTAAATAATCCATTTAAGTCTCGAAACGATTTTCGACCGGTAGGCAATTCTCAATTTACCAATTGGGAGTCAGTGGCGTTGTAGAAATGCGCTTATTTAGATAATACTTTAGTAAAATGTAAAATCTGATTTTTTTCTATTACATAATCATTTATATAAAGGTTTTTGTAACAGAATCATAATTATAACCCTGTTATTATACATAATAGATAAATTATATTAGGCATCGGTTAAAAAATTAATAATGTTTTTATTAAAAATATATTCCGGTTTATTCTAAAACTATCTTCAAAATCTAAAACAACGTACAAGAATTTTAAAATGATATTACATTATGAAACAATATTTTTTAATATACCGGGTGCGTTCCAAAAGTGGCTCACCCCTATGACTTTTTTATTTTTTCAAATAAAAAAACAGATTTGTATATTAGTGTATGACATAAATTAGGATGGATTGACGTATTCAATTGTTTTTGGTCTCTTCCTGTTTCACCGGAAATGACTACAACTTTTGATTTTTAAGTGGCACCTCGGTATATTGCTACTTTATTCGATAGAAAATGACACTCTGAATAGAATGACATCATATGTCAACTTTTGAGATTGCCGCTTAAAAACAAATCGTATTTTAAATTCCAATCCAGAGTGCCATGGCGGTGTTAAAAACACTAATTTTTAATCAAGGTGCCTTGGAAAAATAGTTTTGATCGTCTAATATTTTTCGTGTCTTGTCTAGGCCGGTTAAAAGATGCACAAATCGTATTCTTAATCATATGTCATTTTTTTCAAATAGAACAAGGGTGACTCATTAGCATATTTGGAAAAAGCATTTTTTATGAATATATTGCTACTTGGTATTTCGAGTCAAATTGTCGTTATGAACCGAGTGTTACAATTTTAATTAAACCATATGCGAAAATGTCAAAAGTTGACATATGATATGTCATTCTATTCAGAATGTCATTTTCTATCGAATAAAGTAGAGATTAGGGTGCCATTTAAAAATCAAAAGTTATAGTAATTTCCGGTGAAACAGGAATCGACTAAAAACAATTGAATGTGTCAATCAATACTAATTTATGTCTTATACTAACATTTTTGGGACGCGCCCGGAATTATAAAGATAGTACAGGTTCAGGTGTACCGAGAAAAGAAAGACAGTGTTGCATTTCTCGTCAGAGTCGTCAGGGAACGACCGTTAGGACGGAGACAACCTATCTATCGCTCGTGTCGCGCTCGTTAGAACCTACAACAATAACAAGACATTGTCTGACCGCATTTTCCAGCTATTTATGAATGAGATGCTCAGTCTATATTTTATTTTAAGTCTATGGTTATTGCCGTTTAAAGCTAGTAATTATTTAAAATACATTTTTAGACACTCTCTATAGAGTAGTATTATTTTTATTATTGTAACAGAAAATTTAGCGAATAGAAAAACTTTAGTATATTTGATTTTAAAAACTTAAATACGTCTAGAGAAATGAAGCATTAATTGTTACTGTATTTTTACAAAATCGTATATTTCAAACACGGTAAGATTAAAGTGCGATAAACCTTAATTAAACTTACCTTTATTTTAATTGTAGAAATTAAAATTATAATAATATACAGGGTGTTCAATCTAAAAAATACAACTTTAATATTTTTTCTTTATTTGGGACACTGTACATTTTGAATATAATTTTAAATAGTAGCTTTAGTAGTTCTCCAACGATCCTATCACTCGCAATTTCTAGAAATCTAATCGCGTGGCTACAATACTCTGTGTCAATTGAGGTGAATAACCTCAATATTATTTTTTTTTCAATTTGACTTACTAACAAAATCTTACCTTATTAGATTAAAAAAATATTTGTAATACTCGTATTGAATGACATGACAACTTTATGTATTATTTTTTATATTGTATGCGTCAAAAATGATCTGTTATATATTATCAGGTGATATTCTGACAACAATTATGTTTTAATATTTTGCAAAATGAAAGAACTGTAAACATTTTAAAAATTTAACTGAAGGAAGTGGAACTATATGATATAATTTCATTCCAAAATAATGAGGGGATGTAGTTTACCTTATTTTAATATTATTAAATTATAAATGTAGCCTAGGTTGTTAGTTTTATTTTGCTTTGAGCTTAGCTAACGTAATATTTATAAATACAAACTGTGTTTCATGTTTTTTGAATTAAAAGACAAAAAATATTTTAAATAGTTTGTGAAAAAAAACTTAATGGACCTTTTGGCAGAAAAAAAACTTTTTATAAAGAATTTTTTCCATTAACGATATACAAAATTATTGTAATTTATGTGCAATTCAACTCTACGTCAGTGTAATTTATTGAAAACCAACCGAGAGTGAGTAAATAAATAAGAAGTAGCTGTTTATTTATCGATATAAGTAATTTTTTATTGCAGCTTTAGGATTTGGAATATAAATGTGAATTTAGGCTCTAAAAGGTTTTTCAATGTGTACCATATGTCGATATACCTTAGATCTCTTAAAAATTAAGGTTCACATCTTAATGTTAGTGTGTATATATGTAAACAAATGAAATATGTTTATTTATGCTTTGTATTTATTCATTATAATCAATACAAGCTTAATGTAATTTTCAATGTTGTTGGATTTATTTTGTAAAATTTTTCATTTATAAAATTTGTATTTTTGTTTTAATAAATATTTAAAATGAAACTTGTCTTTTATTCCTATAACCAATAAATATGCAATAGGGCATTTTAGGGGAAAAGTGTCTAAGTGGAATCAAGAAAAACTAGTAAACTAAGAAAAAACCTGGTATTTTAAATAAAAAGTTATTTTTTAGATTATAAATTGTGAAATTAATTAAGAGTATTATTTAAGTTATTAGGGAGATATGGCAATGTCCAATACTGCCGCAATTCCGCTATTAGCGCTGACGTTATTTTGATATTTGCGTTTGTCGAACTTCGTGTTATGGCAACACAAAATAGCGCTGATTGATTTTGATGTTTATGCCAGATTATGCAAACATTTTTAAAAATTTAGCCTTAACCTAGTTTTCTAATTTTGTCAATCAAAAAAGCATCTATATTCATTCTATATTATATTCTTTCTTTATTTTTATCAAAAAAGAATAGGTATTAAATATATCAGGAGTTTTAATTAGTGTCCAAAAGAAAGTGTGTCTAAAAAAGAATACCTACAATTTAGCCCAATAAAGAGTTATCTCAATTTTTATAAAAAATACAGTATCTCAACTGATAAAATAATGTTCCGAAACTGCCAAATAACCGCACGTCGCGCGGCGTCTTCTCTTCTTCCAAGGTTACCTTGGTCTTCTCCACCTAAATACCGGCATGCGGTAACGTAAATAGCGCACAAACGGTTACTATGACACTTTAACTGTCATAGTTGCCAAAATAACGCCTCCGTTAAGACCGCATATCGTTGTCATATCTTTCTATTATAGAGAAAAAATCGTTTGGATTATTTTTGGTAGCTTAAATGAACAAAAACAATCACTTAGTAAGAGTCTATCAAACGAGTCGGACAAGATTTCGACAGTCGGCATCCGAAAATTGACAGAAAATGCAATTCGCCAGTGAAATAAAGTGTCAGATAAGTGCCACTGTCATGTATTCTCTCGTTGGGCAGGGCAGATCTTATTTTAACTTTTTTTTGTCTAATAGGTCCTTGACGATGAATTTACTGATTATATGATAATAAAAAAATATGTTTTTCTATTTTTATTAAATAAAAAATGCAGAAAAATTAACAATATACAATATTTAAACATTTAGCTTACTCTATATTTACAAAGGAGATATTAACAATTAAAAAATACATTCAAAACAACTGATTTAACGCTGACGATAATCCCACAAAAATAAATTACTAAATAAACCCAAAGTTTTAATTCATAAATATCTGAAATCATATAATTCGTAATCTTTAGCATATTTTTTTAAGTGTGTAAAAAAACAGCGCCAACTTACCTTAAAAATCACGACATAGTTGACATTTTGTGGTATATAAAATTATATGATGTCAGCGACCGTCGTTCCTAAGGTAACTTGACGCCGTTTTGTTTTCGATTATACGGTATAGAAAAAATAGGTAACCATGATACAAAGAAAACTCATGCTAAAAAGTTTTGTTTGTATCATGATAGGTAACTATTTTGTTTTACCTTTTACAAATACATAAATAATTTATTATTTGCAGTAGTGGCTCAATGACAAACGAGCTGTAATATTCATAGCTTGCAACTCTGTCAGTAATAATTTACAAGCATAGGGCATAGAATCGTAGATACTTGTCCTGAGCTTTTACAACTATTACACCAGCCACAATATCCTAATCTTCCACATTGGTTACAAACGTCTACCTCGCATTGATCACTGGATACCATAAGGCGTTCTACCAACATCATGCTGTAAAAAAAACATGTAGGTACATAGTTAATTAGATGTGATGATTTTTTTTGCAAAAGAGCAATATGCGAAACTTACTACAGTTGGAGGTTGTAACACCAATGGTTCCAACCCCCAATTGTAGCAAGTTTCGCAATTTGCTGTTTTGCAAAAAAAAATCATGACCTAATTAACTATGTACGTACAAAATGTTCTGTTCCCTACATAAATAAAAATATATATATCGAATATCGAATACTGAAAGAAGGAATAGATATTAATTATATGAATAACATACCTAGCACCATAGCCTATAAGGCAATCGCGTTCCATTTCACCTAACCTCAATCCTCCATCTCTACTTCTGCCCTCTGTAGGTTGTCTAGTCAATACAGCTCTGGGACCTCTTGCTCTGAAAAATATTGTTGTATTATGTCAAGTTTTACATGAAAACTATGTTTTAACACTTGAAAATTATTGCTATAGTCTGTTCAACGATTCAGGGAAGATTTCGACAGTCGACATCCAAAAAATGACAGAAAATATAGATTAGCCTGTGAATTAAAATGCTAGACTGTCAGGGATCCTTCAATTGGACAGACTATATCAATATTTTTAATTGTATAATAGTAGTTGTTTCTTACCTGGCATGAATTTTATCTTGAACCATATGCTTTAATTTTTGATAATAGACAGGACCAGAATAAATGTAAGCTTCTAAAGGCTCTCCCGTTATTCCCGAGTAAAATACGTCTTTACCTTGGTAGTTATAGCCGTGCCTTGTCAGCTCATACCCCACATCCTCTACTTTTGATCCTCCAAAAGCTGTCCCATAGTGAAACTTGCCTAATATAAAATGTTTTAAAACCAAGATAATTATTATTTGAAGATGCACATACCTTCAACAGTCCCTGCTTTACCAGAAAGCAGTTCCATGAGCTTACCAACCGTCATACGGGATGGATACCCATGCGGGTTCATAATAATATCCGGGCATACACCTTGTTCATTAAAAGGCATGTCTTCTTGTTCTACTATTAAACCTAAAAATAAATTTTATAACTTAGATGTTAAACAAGAAGATTTGGTTTCATTTTATTACCAACAACCCCTTTTTGTCCATGTCTAGAACTAAATTTATCTCCGATTTCGGGACGTCTAGTTTGCCTCAACAAAATTTTGATGAGCGTCGTATCTTCCTCGTTTGTAGTAATCAATGCCTTTTCTACATAACTAGATTCAATATTTCTGTACGCCAATGGTGTGTCTTTATATTCAACTGCTACATTACTAGTTGCGCCTGGTACTGCAGATACAGTGGGCACAGATTTATTAACCAAAATCTACAATTAAAGAATATAATTTGTATTCCAGTAAAAAAGATTATTTTTAAAATATAGACATATCTGTCAATCGTTGCTTTATTGTTATGTCTTAAAACAGGATGTGCTAAAAGGTACCTTAAATGCCTTAAGAATTATTTTATTGAGTTACTGAAATTATTAGTTATATTATGATATTGAATATAGTGACAATAATTGACAGTGAACCAATTTTAAATTTTGACGTTGATCAATATCCGCTGATATCTGTCAATAAAATTATAATCTCAAACAAATGACAATTACGAGGAACAATGTAGATTCATTTACGAAATGCCTTAATGATATCAACAATATCATCTCTTGCTCCATGTGAAATAGAAAGTACGTATCTTCAATACAATAATTGACATACAATGTAACTTTGAAAGAATCATTGAACAAAGTAGATATAACGTACTTGTTTATTTTGTATCTGTTCTCCTGGACTTACTATCCCATCATTGTCCAGACAACTATGTCTCCACATACTCTGATTTGTCTGCGTATCAATTAATGGCCCTTGAATTCTATCAAATGTCTGATTTGGATATCTCTTCATAATACATTTCGAATTTCTATAAACTAAACATCTTCCAAAACCTCTGTCAATAGATGCCTAAAAATAAACTATGTATTAACCGTTTTTTTAATTAAAAATGTTAATTTTTACTTTATTTAAAATTAACGCATCTTCAATATCGTAACCACTGTAACTCATTACGGCTATAGTGGCATTCTGACCAGCAGGAAGTTTGTCAAAGTTAGTTAGTTCAATAGATTTTGTTTTACACATGGGTATTTGTGGATACACCAAATTATATAATAAAGTATCCATACGATTCCTTTGGTTGTATCCAATAGTTCCTATAAATAATTTGCGTTATATTAAATCAAAAAATGCGCAACAGTATACAAGGTGTACCAAAAAGTTCGCAACAAATGGGAAAATTTTTAGGTTTTTTTAAAAAAAATTAAATACCTCAATAATAAAAAATTACATTTGTTACGAATTTTTTGGGACGCCCTGTATAACAGTAAGTACCCATTGCTTGTTTTCCCATAGCACATTGATAGGTATTTCTTGGACTTTGATTGTGGTGGGGGTATGGAACCAATCCGGCACATACACCCAAAAGAGTAAATGTTGCTACCTCTAAATGGGTTGTTTGCACGGTAATATCCTTTTCATAACAAGCAATGTAACTGTCATTTTCCTCATTGACATCCAAGAATTCTATTAAACCTGGAAAACATTTTATCATAAAAAGAATATAATTCAAAACCCTATAGGTACAGACCATCATGGAGAAAATCTTCAAAACTTCTTATACCATTTTCCAGTTCATCCATATGGTGTTTATTAACCAACGGTATGCCATGTTCTACAATAATATACGGTCTGCATAATCTACCACCATCTGAACTAATATAGACGCATTTGTGTAAAAAACTGGGATAAATTGACACATAATTCGATATTTTTCCTTTTCTTCTCATTAAGCGGAAAACTTTCAAAAGTTTTCTGTAATTTGTTGTAATTCCCACAATATTACCTGGAAATAAATACTATAAAGCAACAAAAAATATAAAAAGACATTCTCTTTTACCATTTAAAAATACAATAAAGGCCGCAGAAGAATGTATGGCAATACTAGCAACCATTTCAATGTTTTCTACACCACAATTTCTAACCAATCGGATTAAAGGATATTCATCTATGTCAGTGGTTATATGTGTCATAAGAGCCAAGTTTTTGACCAATCCACATGACTGAAATTTAAAATAAATGACATATAAGTATAGTAGTACAGTATAGCAAAAGTTTCATTTCAGTTTTCTATTTGATATTTTCACTGTAATCTTTTTTTATAAAAAAATGCATGCAATAATAGCTCACGCTTTACAAATATTTTTTTAACTATACACAGGGTGACTCAAATATAATATTTTAGAGAATTTATTTTTGGAGAACGTTCCCCCAGAAAGAATGAGAATAAATGAGCCAATACCGAGAATGTGTAATTAGCCCAAAGAAAATAGGCTAGAACATTTCGACCTCAGAAATACGATTATGAGGTTTTTAGCGATTTTTTTTTTTGAAAATTTGGTTAGGTTATTTTCAAAGTAAAATAAGTAGGTTATTAAATTTATTAACAGTAGTATCAACTAATAATAGTAGTAGTATCAACTTAGACAAAACCGCGATAGTGCCATTTACCAGAAAGCGAAGTCTGAAAAACTTGAAAAGAATCCAACTAGATGGAAAGGAAATACTGCCATCACAGGAAGTTAAATATCTGGGAATAACCCTGGACAGTAAACTCCTGTGGAACAGGCCATATTAAGAACACTACCAGCAAAGCCATAAAGGCTCTCATGATATGCAGAAGACTGGCCGGAAATAGATGGGGCTGTTCCCCTAACATTTTGCGCTGGATGTATAACATGATAGTCAGACCCATGATTACTTATGGAGCAGTTGCCTGGTACACAAAACTAGAGCAACGGACGGCAAGGCTAAACCTGTGCAAAGTCCAGAAACTAGCATGCGTTTGCATCACAGGACCCATGAGAACCTGTCCAACAGCAGCAATGGAGGTCATTCTAGATCTAACACCACTGCACATTGTCATTGGTAGATATGCCAATGCGACAATGATTAGAATGGTCACTAACGGAATTAGTACTGGGAGAATTGTCAGATGAGGGACTTGGAACACCCTCAAAAAGAAAATACCACTCCTGCAACTCCCAATATGCTAAGAACGTACAACTTTGAGAAACATCTCAATGTAGTATTGAGCAATAAAAAGGATTGGAAGAGCGAAACGTCTGCCCAGCATTTAAAAAACCATACCATAACTTAGTATACTGATGCTTCCAAAACCAATACGGGAACAGGGATCGGAGTATTTGAGTCGAGAACTAAATACTCCGAACCAATGGGCACTTACCCTAGTATCCTACAGGCAGAAATCTACGCTATCGAAAGATGCGTACAACTTATCTTAGATAGGAACTATCGGAAACAAGAAATAGCCATCTTATCTGATAGTCAAGCAGCATTAAAAGCGATCAACTCAGTATCAATCAATTCGAAATTGGTCAAAGAATGCATAGAGAAGCTGAATAAATTAGGCAAAGAAAAACAAAAAGTCCTCCTACTCTGCTCACCAAGGGATAGAAGGCAATGAAAAAGTAAATGATCTAGCTAGAAAAGCAGCGAACACTCCACTAACTGGACCAGAACCGTTCTGAGCTCTGGTAACCAACTCAAGGCGAACTCAAGAACTTGGAAGACTCCATCCGCAACCTGAATGGGAATCTTGCAACGCTCTAAGACACTCGAAGAAGTTTCTGAGGGCTTACGATCAAGAAAAATCAAAGATCTTCCTGGATTTAAGTAAGAACAATCTTCGAATTGTCACGGGGTTTTTAACAGGACACTGTCTCCTCAATGAACACCTCAGTAGATTGAAACTATGAAGAAACGACGAATGCAGATTCTGTGGGGAAAATGGGGAAACACCAGTACACCTCATCACTGAGTGCGCCGAGACGACAACCATTCGTGCAATGAACTTTGGTACGACTGATATTGGAGATGGAGAACTAACCTCTATAAAACCGTCCCAGATACTGGCTTTTGTCAAAGCCCTGGGACTGTATGATGAGTTATAACTCAAGAAAGGGGGACACAAAAGATCTGTAAGGTCGCAGTGATTAACTCCCCTCCCACTCATTCTAAATTCTAAAATTCTAAAAAAAAGTAGGTTGTTTTGGACTTATTTGAAAAACGGTAGAGAAAATATGTTTCTTTTATCGAGATCTACCAGCCCTGAAAATATTTGCACTTATTTAAGATTCACCCTGTATAATCATAGCTGAATAATTGAAAATATCTTCAAAAAAGTCCTGCAGTGATTTACTAATATACAAATTTGCATAACGGACAAAAAAATGTTTAACGTTAATCTCTTCCCGTCGTTAAAAGCAGAATTTTTTTTTGCTTCCTACAAAAAATAACTATTTTATTTTGTAGATTTCCTTACAGTGGCGAAATACCCATAGGACTTTTTTGAAGAGACAAATAATTCAACTTACCTCTCCTTCTGGAGTGTCACTAGGGCACAACATGCCCCACTGACTAGGTTGTAAAGACCGCGGTCCAGAAACTTTTCTAGTCGACTCAAACTGTGAATTAACTCTCGTCATCATGCCCAAGGCAGAAATATAACTTAACCTAGATAAAACTTGTGTTACGCCTAATCTTTCCATACGAAATCTCTTAATTGTCCAATTGCCCTAGAGAAAAATATTATCAAACAAACGAAAACATACTTTTAGAAAATCCTTACTGTCGAAATAGCATATACTAAACAGTTGGCTATTAACTCAGACCTCATATATTTTACTACATCAAACTGGGTTGCCCTAATTTTGG
>NW_022147064.1:248791-259800 GCF_002938485.1 Sitophilus oryzae | reverse complement strand
ATTGAAGATATATTTTAAATAATCTTATTAAAATAATCTTAAATAGTATATCCTTGGCATATTCTTTCTAAATAAATTATTAATCATCATCAGCATCATCGTCATTCTCAGCTTATTCCACCATTTCCAATATTTATGCTGTAGCCTCCATCACATATTTAGATACTCTCTTTGTAGTTGGGCCCATTGTTGTCTATTGTTAGTAATGCGGACCCAAGTTATATATCTGCTAATTTCCTAATATATCCCATCTCAGGTTTGGCCTCCCTCTAGATCTCTTAATTCCTCGCTATAATTTTTGTGGTCCAGCTGTTGTCCGTCTTTCTTGCCAGGTATTCTACCCATTGCCACTTGAGGGATTTGATTCTGTGAATGATATCAATTACCTGTTTTTTTTTGTCGTATCCACTCTATTCTTTTACGGTGTTTTGTTGTTATTCCCAGCATATTTCGTTTCATTGAGCGTTGTGCGACCTGCAGTTTCCTTATAATGTCCGTTTTAAGTATCCAGGTTTCGCATGCATAGGTCATGACTGGTAGTACACATTGGTCGAATGTTTTCTTCTTGAGATAGATATGATTGAGTTTCTTTCATAAGTACTCCATGCTAACTTAATTCTTCGGACAATTTCTGGTACTAGAGATCGCGAGCTGTGTATTAGTTGTCTCAAATTAGTAATAAATAACTTTTTTATTTAAATTATTGAGTTTCGGGACATAGCGGCATCTAAGGCAACGAATACACCAACGAATTAGCAAGGTAAGATTTATCGAAATGCTATCTTAAAATAGTTGGAAAAGGAAAATAGCATATTCAACTCTAGAAAGATATTTAAACACATATACAGGGTGCACCTCAAAAGTGGCTGACCCCTATAACTTTTTTAGTTTTTCAGATAAAAAAACGATGTTTGATATGTTAGTATATGACATAAATTAGGATTGATTGACGTATTCAATTCTTTTCGGATACATCCTGTTTCATCGGAAATGACTACAATTTTTGATTTTTAAATGGCACCCTCGGTATTTTTTTACTTTATTCAATAGAAAATGACACTCTGAATAGAATGACATATTATCATATTATGTCAACTTCTGCCAATTTCGCTTAAAACAAAATTGAAGTTTTTATTTCAATTTAGAGTGCCATTGCTGTGTTAAAAACACTAATTTTTAATCAAGGAGCCTTGGAAAAAATAGATTTGCTCGTCTAATGTTTTTTGTGTCTTGTCCTGATCGGTTAAAAGATGCCCAAATCGTATTTCTAATCATATCTCAATTTTTTCAAGTTGAACGAGGGTGGCTCATTAGCATATTTGGGAAAAGCATTTTTTACGAATAATTTGGTACCACACATTTGGAATTTCGAGTCAAATTATCGTTATGAATCGCATGTTGCAATTTCAAATAAACCATATTCGAAAATGTCAAAAGTTGACATATGATATGTCATTCTATTCAGAGTATTATTTTCTATCGAATAAAGTAACAAAATACCAAGGGTGCCATCTAAAAATCAAAGGTTGTAGTCATTTCCGGTGAAACAGGAAGTCACCGAAAACAATTGAATATGTCAATCAATCCTAATTTATGTAATATACTAATATACCAAATCTCGATTTTTTATCTGAAAAAATAAAAAAATTATAGGGGGTGAGCCACTTTTGAGAGGCACCCGGTATAGAAAATACTTGAATCGACATGTAAACAAAATATAGAAAACAAATGACAATAACTGTCAAACTGATTGGTCTCAATCATTCCAGATCATTCGGTTAATCAGTCATCGATATCATAAGATTATATAAAAAAATCTCACTTCACTTCACTATCAGGTCAGTTAGTATCTATTAAATCATAGTTTTAACTATATTTAGCTAAAACCACCATCAACATGTTGATAAAACTTTGTTATCCCATCTAAATTTATCATTAAATTGTTAAAATACTTTTGCTACTTAGTCAATTTTGTGTTTAAGCAAACAGCTAAAGATTTATTTAACAAACAGAAAAACACTATGACATGGAAAAAATATTTTCTTGTAAGATATCTTGAAAAAATAAGCAATTTCCCGATTACATCAAAATATTATTTTCCCAATTAGATTACGAGTACCTAAAAATACTCTGCTTGTATTCGTCTAAACATAAAAGGGAAAAAACTTTGTTTTTGTTACCAAATGAAACCATATAAAAGATCAAACATAATGGTGTTTTTTGTGGATCCCGTAACGAAATAAGACAATGTAGAGATACAGAAATTTTTGTCCATTGTTGTTTCTCTGCCCATTATCTTTTTGGTCCCGTTTTCTTACCGAATTGTAATTTCGTCGTGCATAGTGTTTTTTCTCTCATCTTGGCCCACTCTAAATAAAAAACGATATTGGTTTTTTTCTGTTCCATTTGATAGAGATTTGTGTTTATAATGTTTTATTTTAATATTTCAAAAACCAAAAGAAATATAGCAGACCTCATATTATTATGTGAATATATTAAAATATATGAAAAACCTAATGCAACCTAATGTTTGATTTCTCCTTGGTAGCTTATTAAGTATTGTAAGACATAATATTAATACAAAACAGGCAAAGTGAAAGCTACTTAAGATATTCAGTTACATGTTAGTATCAAACATTACTTGTTGATACTGAATTCCAGATTCGATTAGTAAATTGTTTAATGTTTACAGCAATCTTGCGTAAACATGTTAATGTGTTGGTTACAAGCTTCATTATTATGTTGGTAAAACGTATAACAAACAGTGCTAATTATGATAATAGGTAGATTTTTTTACGTATAAAATAATTCAATTAAACTCACAACAATATAAGGGTAGGTAAGAAAATAACAAATTTTTGAGAAATGTTCAATCTGATTTGGAGGACATTCTGAATTTAAAATATTGGTTAATAATAAAAAACACATTAGGAAATTATTTACAGACGCCGCGTCGTTTTGTTCAGATATTGTGAAGTACCTTTGAAACTATTAAACAGTTTTTAATTTAAATAAACCAACCAAACATAGACAAGCAAAATTTAAACAAATCGTTTGTTATGCCAAAAAAAAACCCAAGGGAACATTTTCTCATCAAATTTAAAGTGTTATATTTTTTTACTTTTATCCGTATTTTCATGAATATATTAGCCAACTGTATATAAATCTAAAAACTTTAATTCATAAATACAGCTTTTTATAAAGTTTAGTATTTGGCTTTTATACAGGGTTAATTAAAGAGCTTTTATTAGCCTAACTTTAAAACACCCTGTACAATAATTTCGTGAGTGACTTTTCCTAAAACACTATTTTTCTGTCAGAACCATGTCTCCTGAACATTTTGATTTTTGACTCATGTCAACACAAACCTTGGTTAATTTTTAAGAACAAAATGAACTTGCCACCAACAATTTGCAATTATTTCAACTATCATTATTTTATGACGTTATTTTTTAATATCACGAGGTGGCTTTGGTGACCATTGTCGTAATGTAATATCGACACTGATTAGAACTCTATATTAAATTTTAAAAAACATAAAAATGAACGATACAGGCTGGATTTTAATAAAAATTAGTAACACTGAAAGAACTAAGGATATAAACAAAAATAACTGTAATAACTAATTGCACAAACAAAAAACTTGTAAAAAATACTCTAATACTTTGTATTGCCCCCCTCAGCTACTATAACAGTCTGTAGATGTCGGTTAAAAATGTTCATAAGGCTGCAAATATTTTGTTATGTTTTCCCATTCTTCTTCAAGGACCAAGCAAATATTCATAATTTTTTGCACAATCTTCGACACTAAGAACCATAGCCACCTCGTCATTATGAAGAATAACATCAAAAAGTAACTAAAATCGAAAAAATTGCAAAATGTTTGTGGCAGGTTCATTTTGCTCTTCTTCTTCTTCTACAAAAAAAAAATTTCTGGAAAAGTCGCTTTTTTTCCGACATGGTCATTCGAAAAACGAGTTTAACAAATATTAGAATTAAAAGCGAGTTCCAGCGACTAAAGGAAAAACGGTCCTGATGCGGAAAAACGACCATAACATGTCGGGATAATGAGGCCGACGAGAAAATTTGCCGGAAAACTTTTAGAACATATTCAGCGGATTAGTTTTCTCTCCGGTTATAATAAAAGGGCTTTTTCGGCCGATGTTCGCGGAGGAAAAATATTAAATTAAATGGCATGTTTAGTGCACGATGCCTCCGGAGGCATCTCTACGCTGGAGAAGTAAACATTCTCTCCTTTTTACCCTTCCACGTCGTAAAAAATACCTCTTTAAACTAAAGTAGTTTTGTGTAAGCTGAAGTTTGCGCTTAGAGCCATTGAGATTATAGAGTATCGTAAAGGTTAAGGGCTGCTCTCTGTATAAACTGATACTCTCGATGTCAATTTACGTTTTTTATAATACTATTACAAACAATTTTTTTTTTCAAGACTTTGATTTTTTAAACATAGAACGTACTACAGAGCGATCCACAATGACTGGAACAGTTGACTATACCGATGCCAAGACAAATTACTAATAGAAAATCATAATTTCCTTTTCTTCTAGATTTACAAGTTTTGACATTGTGAAATCGATATATTTTTCAATGTAAAAATTACTATTCAATACATCTATACTACCTACAGGGTTGTTCACCACATACGACACAGAGTATTGTAGCTAAACGATGAGATTTTTACAAATAAGTTTGGGGTTCGTTGAAGGACTATTAGAGCTACAATTAAAAATATTTTATATAATGTACAGAGTGTCCCAAATAAATAAAAAATATCAAAGTTGTATTTTTTTAAATAGTACACCCTGTATATTATTACATTTTTTAGTTTCTACGATTAAAATAAAGGTAAATTTGATTAAGGTTTATTATACTTAAACCTTACCGTTTTTGAAATATTTTCAATTTTGTGAAATTGCAGTAAAAATTTTAAAGCTTCATTTCTTCACAGAGTGTCTAAAAATTTATTTTAAATAATTACACAGGCCGACAAAAAAAAATTTTTTCGATGTAACACAAAGCTCAATAGGATATTGTGGTAGAATGAACCTATCTAATCACGAAAGTGGCAAAAAAAAAGTCGTAACACGTAAGGTTTTTTTGTTACATTAATAAAACATCATTCAATATTACAATATTCAATATATTAAGATAGCTATTCAAAACATGATTTAAGAACTTCTTAAGCCTATATACCGATTATATTTTATAGTTTACACCTCCTCAAACATTACTTATACCTAAAAAGTACAAAAACAATCGAAACGAGATCAAAACATAAACAAAAACTTTTACTTTTTCCTTTTATGAGGGACCGCGTCTTCTCTCTTCAAAAACCAACAGTAATCACCCATCATGGCTGGATCCCATCGTCCTTGATAACGAATTTCCATTGTCCTTATGTCTTGATGGAATCTCTCACCTTGCTCATCACTGACAGCACCCATATTTTCAGGAAAAAATGACAAATGAGAATGGAGAAAGTGAATTTTTAAAGACATTCGGGCACCAAGCGATTTATAAGCATCTAAAAGCTCATTAACCAATTGTTCGTAGTTCGCATCCTTATTGTTTCCCAAAAATCCTCACTACACTAACAAATGAGGTCCATGCTCTGAGTTCCTGCCTGGTAAGCGTGTCTGTGAAATTTGTGTCGTCCAACAATTTCCTGATTTGTGGTCCAATAAAAATACCCTCTTTCAATTTGGCATCACTCAACTGGGGAAAGACTTGCCTTAGGTATTTAAATCCATCACCTTCTTTATTCATAGCTTTCACGAAGTTTTTCATGAGGCCAAGTTTGATATGAAGAGGAGGCAGGAGGACGTCTTTGGGGTCTACAAGAGGGATATACTTGACATTTTGGGAACCCGGTTGAAATTCACTTCTTTCTGGCCAAATTTTCTGTACATAATGATGATTTACTGCACGACTGTCCCACAAACAAAAGAAAACAGCAATATTTTGTAAATCCTCCCTGAAGTCCCACTAAAATTCCTATAACTTTCAAGTCCCCACATATCTGCCATTTATACCTGTTGTAGTTGATTCTATCTAAAAGCATGCGCATATTTTCATAAGTTTCCTTCATTGTCACTGAATGGGCAACTGGTATAGAGGGTTTTAAATTTCCGTTATGCAATAACACAGCTTTTAGGCTATATTTCGACGAATCTATGAATAAGCGCCACTCACAGGGAGAATGTTCTATAGAAAGTTCCTGCATTAAGCCATCGATATCAGTACATGCACACAACGAATCCTCCATACTGTAGAATGCAGAGAACGGAGCATTTCTTTTTCTAAAAGTGGTGATTTTTTGTTTCATTGGCTAACAGATTCCATTCCTTAAGCCGGGATCCAAGAAGTTCTGACTGCTGCTTTGATAACCCCAAGTCACGCACTAAGTCATTCAACTCGCTTTGAACAATCAAATGTGGCTTGTCGGAACCGCCCTCTGGGTAAAAGTAGGATCAGTACACTGGTCTCCAGAGCTGTTTGATTCAATATCTTCCTTATCTTCCAAAACAATACCTTGCCAGTCTAAGGGCGCGATCGGCACTGGGAAGATCTGCACCATGAAGAACAGGTCGTATGGCAGACGGCAAATTGGGATACTCGATCTTGTGCTTTTGTTTTTGGAAAAACCTTCAGTTTTCGTCAGGCAAAAATAGCAATCGTCAAAATGGTTAGTTGGTTCTCGCCATACCATTGGAACCGCAAATGGCATTTTTCCTCTTCCCTTTCATCCACTGCACAAGCGACACGCTACAAGTAACGCAGCACACATGAGGAGCCCACTGCTTGTCTTGATCTCCAACCAAAACTCCAAAATACTTGAAGTAGGCTTTTCACATTTTTCAGAAAATGGTCTGGCTTGTGATTGCACCATAAATTCTCCACAAATGTAACAAAATCGATCAGGAGACACTTTACAACTGCGGGCGTTTGACTTGACATTTTCGTACTATTTATCTACACGCATAGAACAACTCACGTCGAAAATCAACTGAAAACTGAACTCTCTTATGTTTTTCACAATATATTATAGTGCACAAAATGCGTCCCTTTCAATCATCCCATCATAAAATTTACCTGTATGTAAACGAATCTACCTAGACTTAATACCTGACATCTATAAAATTGACTACCTGCAAAAAAAGAGGCGTAATTAGGCAACTGAAAAGTGGTACGTGTAGGAGCTTCAGGAGTATTTTTTCTGTTATTAGAAGCATATTTTTATGAAGAAATTCTGCAACTGACTCGTGTTACAAAAATCATGTCGGCCTGTGTTATTAGCTTCAAACGGCAATAACTTCTTTAATTTAAATGGAATGCCCTGTATATTTTAGGAGAATCAGATGCACAATTAAATTGTCTATCAAATTGTATTATACCATTTTTTACCTATCCCTTCAAGTTTTCGTAGAAAATGCATTTTCTTATAATTTAGACCTCATTTATCAATATATCCATGGAATATTGACATTTTAGATTGTTTTTAAAGCAACAAATGTACAAAATGTCCAGACTAGTAATATTATCGTTTTGCTAAAAACGATAATATTACTAGCCCATTTGTATGCAAAAAGAAAACTATTTAAATCTTTATAAAAGAGTATACCATTAATTAAATATAACACCATTATTTCCGCCCATATACTAATTAATTACATACTTAATTGTGTTCGTTAATAAATTATTATAAATAAATGTGGATTTGAGACAGAAATCAATATAATAATAAGTTATCAAATTAAAGTCTCTGTTGTTATAAATAAGCATTTTTTAAAAAATGAAATATCATTTTTAAGGTGTTACTTTTCATCACACTGTCTAATGCCCATACAAAATTCAGTTTATTAGTATTTGGAGCAATTATTATTAATCAACGCAAACAGTCAGTTAATGTAGTTTGAATACTGGAATCATATTAATTGATCCTCTTTAACAAATATTTAAACAGTTTTTTTTTATTTTTTAATGAAATAAACGAATTATATCGACAATATTAGTATCTGTACTCTTTTAAAAATTTGGTGCATCTTAAAAATAATCTAAAATGTCAATAGTCCATGGGTATATTGATAAATAAGTTCTAAATTACAAGAAAAATGCATTTTCTACGGAAACTTAAAGAGATAGGTAAAAAATGGTATAATATAATTTGATAGACAATTAAATTGTGCATCTGATTCTCGTAAAATATACAGGATGTTCTATTTAAATTAAACAAGTTATTGCCGTTTGAAGCTAATAATTATTTAAAATAAATTTTTAGACACTCTGTATAAGGTGGTATTATTTTTATTATTGCAACACAATAATTGATCAGTAAATAAACTTCAGTAAATATTTAGTATTAAAAACTTTGATACCCTTGGAGAAATGAAGCTTTAAAATTTTTCCTGCAATTTCACAAAATTGAAAATATTTCAAAAACGGTAAGGTTTAAGAGTAATAAACCTTTATCAAATTTACCTCTATTTTAATCGTAGAAACTAAAAATGTAATAATATACAGGGCGTTCCATTTAAAAAAATACAACTTTGATATTTTTTACTTATTTGGGACACTCTGTATCTTGTAAAATTATTTTTAAATTGTACCTCTAATAGTCCTTCATCGAACCCAAAACTTACAATTTGTAAAAATCTCATCGTTTAGCTACAATACTCCGTGTCGTATGTGGTGAACAACCCTGTATATCTATACTATAGTATTCAATATGGAAAAAAAATATAATAAAATAAATAATAAATATCAAAATCGCAGAATGTACAGTACGTCTGTTCGTTCTGTAGCTACGGGGTATCCGTGAGAGGGGAAACGATATTCTCTCGATGTTTTTCGTAAAAAAATAGACGACGCGTCCCATCAATAAAAATTCAACAAATTTGCAAGTAGCCAATAAAATGAGTGGGCGGAGCGATTTGCGGTGACGCACTCGTCAAATCGACGTATAAAATATATTGCTGTTTATTTAAATGATTTTTGTCCGCATTCCTTTCATAGACACAGATCGAGCATATGTACTGTATATCCAATATTATAATAGGTTCAAAATAAAGATGATAATATTATGTATATATATCTAAGTTTTCTACGCAGTAGTATTTTACATAAAATATTTCTATTATTTTTTAAATTTCCCTTTCACTGGCTAAATACCTAAGCTTTATTCAAGAAAAAATTGAAGTTTAAAAATGTGTTTTATTAGATCAGGAAAAAATATTTTTATAAAAGAATTTCAGTTTTACCTAGAAAACTGAATGAAAATAGAAAGAAATTTGTGACAGATACAGTTACAGTAACTCCACCTCCCTGAATACAGCGTGTCGTAGTTATTTTCTGCACTTGATAATGAGGAATATCCGAAGATATGCCCTCGGCGCACGCGAGAACACGATAAAACTGCAGAAATTCATTACTTGCGAAATTGCCCCGCGATGCCCTAACCCTTCCCAACGAAACTAAATAAGGTATTCCGTGGAGTTCCAGTTTACAACTTCCGGCAGCAGCGGGTAGCGCTGCTTTATTTGTGTTATGAAGTAAATTCCAATTGCAATAATTGTTTAAAACGCCGCAATACGAGGCAACGTTATTGATTCCGTTCGGAAACTGAGCAATAAAACGTCACGCTACTTTTTGCACATTAAAGTTAGTGTCGTCATTTTTTTAATTTTAAACTTCTATAAATTACATCTGTATGTACAAAGTTACAGATAAAGTGTGCATCAATACTAGGAATACCTACTACCAGAGATAAGCAGAAGAATTAAGTTTGAATAGAGTACATATGAAAAAACTTGATCATATTGAAATCTAGAATGCTAGAATGAATTTAGTCCAAAATTCCAATGGTTTGTATCATTGTTGATTGTCGTTTCTGATATACCATATGGCAGAATTTGAAAGGAATTTAACAAAAAATTCTTCTCAAGAATCACTCATTTTATCACACACACACACAATACAACGGGTAACTGGTTTTATTTGACTAGCCTCACAGCTCCAACATACTCATTCAAGGCTAAAATTGGTATATTTATACAAAATTAAAAAAGGAAGAATTTTTTCAAATAAAATTTACCAAGATTCAGATGAATATAACAAATTCGGGCAATAAATTCACTGTTTAGACATTTATTACTTTGTGTAAAATAGTAAATGAATGTCTGAGAAATAGGTTAAATTTGCAACTACTACCAGAACTTACGACCGAGAAAAATCAAAGATTTTCCTTGATTTAAGTAAAAACAATCTTTAGATTTTCCATGGGGTTTCTAACAGGATACTGTCTCCTCAACGACCACCTCACTAGGCTATCGGGCTACAAAAAACTGACGCAATGAGATGGGAAAAGCAGAATCTCTACTGGAGGATAAAGGGGAAACAGCCAAACCAGAAACACTTATCACGGCGAGTGCGCCGACCGACGACGACCTGTTAGTGGCCCATGAATTTTGGACGCCGGCGCAAGATTCGAGGATAAAAAGTGGACCTGTGGACACGTCTCAGGTACAGCTTTTGCTAAAGCCCTTGAGAAACTGTAATGATGAGTATGAACTCGTTATAACTCAATGAAAGGGGAACACACAATGGAATATGTATAGGGTCGCGGTGTTAACTCCACCTCTCAACCATTCTACATTCTACCTTTATCTATAAAAAGATTAAAAATGAAATAAAAGATTAATAGCCAGAAAATGCGTTCTTAAGTCAAAGTGTCAAAAACCCTTAAAAAAACTACAAGAAAAAGGGAATAAAAATCCAGAAAAAAAAATAAAATCAAGACCAAAATTATAACAAATATTTTTTTTTTTTTTTTTTTTTTTTTTTTTTTTTTATTTTTTATTTCATCAAAAATATATATTTTTTTTTTTTTTTTTTTAAACAAATGGAATTATTAAATACAATAAGAAAACATAATATATATAATATATAATCTAAAAACAATTCGTACGTATTGTTAAATAATACAGTTGTCCGTT